>NC_134484.1:278833336-278898336 GCF_040206685.1 Ascaphus truei | reverse complement strand
CCCTGGTGTCCCGCGATGTGGGGGACGGCGGCAGGGGGTTCCGGGGGACCCGGCGGACCCGGCAGCGGGAGGGAGAGCGCCCCGATCGGAGGGCGCTCTTCCGCTGCTTCGGCGTGCGCCCGGCACCCTCCGGCGCGCGCCAGGTTACTGCTGCGGCCGAGAACGGGCAAATGCTCGAATAAACTCGGCCGCAGCAGTAACAAATGACTACATTAACATACATGAGTACACATTTGTTCCGGAGTCATTATTAAATCATAATCAATCATATTGTTCAAACTGTTACAGTAACTGTAACACACACACACACACATCATTGTTTACCATTCAACATAGGAAAACAATGTACGTGTCGCCGACATGTGACGTGGCTATGTGGTCATGTCCCAATGCGTCCTGACAACGTTTACCGATGCACCGCCCCCCCCCCCCCCACCCGACGTGCGCGCGTGACACAGTATTGGCTGTGACCGTAGCTTATTGTTACGGTCACTGCAGACTGTCAAGCACGCACGCCAGTGGGGCAGTGCATGCAAAGCACTGTAGGCCAATGTTCATTCAGTGGGAGGGGTGTTTGCGTGAGTTTCATGGTGCCTGAACATTACCTCACGTGTCTTGTTTACGCTCATTGGGTGATCGTCCATTTTGGGCGTGGCCACATGTCATTTGTCAACGTTAATATATCTACATGTGTAGAAGTGCATTTTTTTCTCTTCCATATATGTATCTTACGCGATCATCTGCGTACTGCTAGCAGCACCATGGAGGGACATGTCTTGTATGCACAGCGTACACATCGTCTTCCGCATGCGCAAATACTTAGTCCACAGATTAGTGATGTGCGCGCGCAACACACATTGTGCGCGCACATTATTTTGTTTTCAGTCCCCGGAAATCACATATCTGTAGTGATGCGAACATCGGCATTTTAAACATAACATTCTTCTTGCTGATTAGATTGATCCTTGCTGTTGAAACATATTTGTAACTTCTGCGTGAAGATCGCCAATCATATTCAGATTAGTAAAGCGTTATGATGCTGAAAGATTGATACATGTTCAATGTTTCAACATTATGTTTTTGCTCTATTTCTCAGATGTCGGTTATGAATACATGGGACCAATGTATGATTTGAGATGGACGAATCATAATATAACCTGAGTGTGACGCATCTAGACAATCAATTATAATCAATATGTATCAATGCTTGCAAACAGTGTGGCGCTGATTACGACTATAAAATTTATGTAGCCTAGTGTGCAATTTTTTACTATGCACTTAATTCTCATGATGATGTTGCTAACAACAAAACATTATAATGATATTTACATATGTATTGAATATTTGCTAACATTATATGTATTGTAATGTCATGTGATATGTTCAAACAACATTATCACTATTGTAACACAATAATGTACTATATATTAGAATATGTAATGTTCAATGTAAAATCATCTACATTCTAAATTATAACTCATAAACATAGTACACTGGCGACACACTTTATTCGAGCACGGCTAGTCCCGCGAATTCGGGTATACTCGGGTGTATTCAGGTTTCTGATAGTTTTCTGCCAGAGTGCATTGCGTTATTTTCCGGCAGGAATTTAAGCTTTTTATTCCGGCTGGTTACAATACTGCAATGCCGTCAAAATACACATGGTGGCGCTTGCGAGCTGTTCTCTGTGAAGCCGTCCCCTATAATGAATTGTAATGCAGTATACTGTATACTGTATACTGTACAGTATATATATATATATATATATATATACTGTATAACAACAACCCCTGTAAGCCCTAACATACAGTACTGTACAATACTGTACTGTACTGTATATGCACATACATAAATGATACTACTGTATGGGCGGCGGGGGCGAGATGTGTTTGCAGCAGAGAGAGATCCGCTGCTTTCTCTCTGCGCAAACATCCGCACATTAAAAATTATTTGAAATACATTTTTATTGATAGTGTAGATGTGCAGGGGGTCTCCGGAGCTGAAGCGCACAGGTTTCAGGTCTGGGGACCCCGTGCCCCCCGAGATACAGGCCCCTTTAGGGGGTGCCGGTATCCCTCTGCGTTTAAAGGCCCCGATCACGTGACCGCGGCCCGTAAACAAAGCAGAGCAGAGGGATACCGGCACCCCCTAAAGAGGCCTGTATCTCAGGGGGCACGGGGTCCCCAGATCTGAAACCTGTGCGCTTCTGCTCTGGAGACCCTCTGCACATGTACAGTATCAATAAAACACACAATATACAGTATAAATAAACACTCGTTCTTTACCTTAGCGTCTATGCGCTATGGTAAAGAAGCATTATTTTAATAATATTGTACAGTGAGCAGGGGGTTCCCTGAGCCAGAAATTAATGCTCAGGGAACCCCCCCCCTGCTCCTGATCAATATTATTAAAAATACGGAAAGTGCTGCGTCATTACCATAGTGGATAGCCGCTAAGGCAATGAAGGGGTTAAGGCATAATAAACAATTAATACATTCAATACATATTTTTCACGTCTGTGTTAAAACTCCCTGCCTTCTCTCTAATCTATGTAAAACCCCCTCCCCCTATTCTCGCTTTTAAAATGCCCTGCCTTCTCTCTAATCTATGTAAAACCCCCTCCCCCTATCCCCCTATTGTGTGTGTGCGTTAAGCTTCCCTGCAAGCTATGTAAAAAAACCTCCCCCTATTGTGTGTGTGTGTTAAATCTGCCTGGCCTGTGTTTCTGAGTGCTGAGTGCTCTGCGTTAAAGGCCCCGATCACGTGATCGCGGCCTGTAAACCAAGCAGAGCAGAGGGATACCGGCACCCCCTAAAGTGGCCTGTATCTCGGGGGGCACAGGGGCCCCAGACCTGAAACCTGTGCGCTTTAGCTCCGGAGACCCCCTGCACATCTACACTATCAATTAAAATGTATTTCAAATGTATTTATTGTCATTTATTTATTTATTTAGATTTATTTATTAATTGTGCTGCTGCTGCAAGTCGTAAACTCACACCAAGGGCCAAACACCCCCCTCACCCCCAATAAAAAAAAATCACGCACAGCAGCCCCACAATTAATAAATAAATCTAAATAAATAAATAAATAAATACATGAAGAGAAATAAATATATACTGTACAGTATATACTTTGTATATATATACACTGTATATATATATATATATATATATATATACAGTATACATATATACACTGTATATATATATATATATATATATAAATATACACAGTATATATATACAGTATACAGTATATATACACACATGATGAACCAATAGTACAAATACATGTACTGTAGAATGGTTATCAAAATCATACTGTCCTACAGATAACGCTTCTCTATACAGACAATAATAATAATAATCCATTTAATAATCCTAATTTATTTTACAATATAAAACATAACATTACAATCCACACAGTACATTGCATTTACATTGTATACTGTAAATGATACATAGCATTAAATCTATGCACCATATACAGTACTGTACATTCTGCAAATGAATGTTAACAATATAATTGCAAGCTACTCTACCAGTAAACACAAACACTTCCAAACAAGTCAACTACAGTATTTTAACCAATCAAGTAAACCAAAATCAATATATACTGTAAGTACCAACCAGAAAAGACAATTTAAAACCAAACTAACCCTTACAAAACCAAGGATTACATCTATCTAATTGTAAAAAAAACCTTATACATTATACACAGCATTGTTTAAAGCCCCCTCCCCCCTAATGTTTCTGTTAAGCAGATTACACTGAAGGGAGAGAGATATAAAGGCCTAAAGCCCCTTCCCCCCTAATGTTTCTGTTAAACAGATTACAGTACCTGTACATTGAAGGGAGAGAGATTTTACAGAAACACACATTAGGGGGGAGGGGGCTTTAAACAGATTACATTGAAGGGAGAGAGATGTTTCTGTTACCAGTAAATCTCCCTCCCTGCATTGCTAACCACCCTCACCCCCTACCCACATACCGTTAACCCCCCCCCCCCCCATCCTGGCCATGGCCCCTCTGCTTCTGCAAAACAGACACAAAAATTAAAACATACAAAGTAATGTCCCCTAACCCCTTAATCACCATAGCGGTTATTAACCACTACAGTCATGAAGGGGTTAACCCACCCTCACCCACCCACCACTCGAGATGCCTTCATAGCCTCCCACACTAACTCCCCCCCCCCACCCGTGAGGCCTAACCACCCAGTCAGTACCCACAAGGGAGGCCTACCCACATACCATTGGGGAAACACTCCACACCCCACCCCCAGTCCCGCAATCAAAACAATGCACAGCCCCACAATAAACAGCATTCTATTTATTAAATACATTACCCACCCCCTGTGCCCTCCCCCCCATAAATAAAAGATTTTTTCTTTTACATTCAGGGTCCATTACGCAGCCCCATGCTAGTCCCCGGTGGGCTGGCAGGGCACCTGGACAGACCTACAGTTTACCAGCAGCATTCCACAGGTTCTGGAGGCCTGCTGGTGGATCCTGCCAGCACCATGGCGCCCAGGTGGTCTCCTTGGGTCACCGTGAGCCACAATTGTGTCCCCACGGTAGGCCCAAGGATGTCTGGGAGCCCCGGGTCAAACCCAGAGGTGTCTGTGGGGCCTCGGGTGGTTCCCATGGGGGTCTGGGGAACTCACGGGTGCTCACTATGGGTCCGCGGTGCCCCCACAGAAGTGGGACCACACATCATCATCCCCGCACCTACGGGTCGGAGGTGCCCCCACAGAAGTGGGACCACACATCGTCATGCCCGCAGACTACGGGTCCGCGGTGCCCCCACAGAAGTGGGACTACACATCATCATCCCCGCATGTGTCACCGGTGGAACCACCAGCCTGATACCCTTTAGGATACCCGAGGATACCCACAGGTGGTCTCCATAGGCCCCACGCAAAACCACGGAATCAAACCCTGAATGTAAAAAAAATAAACCTGGCCTATACATTCAATACATACACCCTCCCCCCCAACACCTACAGTACAATAATGTGCAAAATAACTATTATCCAGATATGACAGTATTTTAAAATTAGATAGATGTATTATTCCTTGGTATTGTATTGTGTGTTTGAGGAAGGTCAGGGATGGATAGCCTTGGTTGTACTGTAAAGGTTGTATTTTTGTCGGTACTTATATTTTTTCAAAGGCTTAATTGTTCTGCTCTAGGCGTGAATCTGTTAATGGTTTCATTGTTCATGATTGAGTGTGAAATGTTTAGGGATCTAAATAATGATTGCTACTGCACCGACACACTTTATTCGAGCAAATACCCAGTATGTACCTGGCAGATACCTGGAATGCGCCGCTTCTCACCTCTGACAAGCCCCGTTACGTTTGCCTTCCCAGCCTGGGTTCATGCCTGGCTGACGGGCGGCTGATCTGTTAAATGATAATGATTATGATTTAATAGGCTGCAATGCTTCGCGTGTCTACCAGATGGCATAAATTCATGAATTGTAATGCAGTATATATATATATATACTGTGCAGTATTGCAGCCAGCGGGAATAAAATGCTTCAATCCCTGCCTGAAAATACCTCAATGCACTCGGGCAGAAAACAGTCACAAACCTCAATACACCCGGGTATACCCGAATTCGTGGGACTAGCCGAGCTCGAATAAAGTGTGTCGCCAGTGTAATTGATTTTTGTTTACGTTGATTAATTTGCAGAATGTATACAGTATGGTGCATAGATTTAATGCATTTTGGAATGTGACTTTTTTCATTGGTTTGTGATCATATACAGTACAGTAGATTGTGAGATCAGTTAGGATTTTTAAAGGAAATTGATTTTAATGTAGTGTCTGTATGGAGACGTGTTTGGTTGTAGGGCAGTATGCTTTTGATAACCCTTCTACATTTATTTTTACTGTATATTGGTTTATCATGGGTGTGTATATAACGTGTGTGTATATATATATATATATATATATATATATATATATATATATATATATATATATATATATATATACTGTATATATATCTCTCTCTCTCTCTCTTTCTCTCTGTCTCTCTGTATATATATATATACAGTATATATATATATAGTTGCATGATGAAGCCACAGTACAAATTCATGGGTGAAGGGTGGGTATCGTGCCTGTGTGGCTTAACCCCTTAATTTCCTTTGCGGTTATTATCCGATAAGGTGTTTAAGGGGTTAATTGATATCTGAATGTAATTGCAATGTATTGGCTTGGTTTTGCCTATGTTTTGTGTGGGCAAGAGAAGGAAGGCGCTGGCGTCGGACACTTCGTATTGATGAGGTCAGTAGTACTTTATTTATTTGTATATGCTAGATAATGTTTTTAATAATGGGCAATTAATCTATTATCCATATCTGGATAATAGTTATTTTGCACATTATTGTACTGTAGGTGTTGGGGTGGAGGGTGTATGTATTGAATGTATAGGCCAGGTTTATTTTTTTTACATCAGGGTTACTTCCGTGGTTTTGCGTGGGACCTCTGGAGACCACCCGCGGGAATCCTCGGGTATCCTAAAGGGTATCAGGCTGGTGGTTCCACGGGATAATGATGTGTGGTCCCACTTCTGTGGGGGCATTGCGGACCTGTAGTCTGCGGGCATGACGATGTGTGGTCCCACTTCTATGGGGGCACCTCCGACCCGTAGGTGCGGGGATGATGATGTGTGGTCCCACTTCTGTGGGGGCACCGCGGACCCGTAGTGAGCACCCGTGAGTTCCCCAGACCCCCATGGGAACCACCCGAGGCCCCGCAGACACCTGTGGGTTTGACCCGGGGCTCCCAGACATCCTTGGGCCTACCGTGGGGACACAATTGTGGCTCACGGTGACCCAAGGAGACCACCTGGGCGCCATGGTGCTGGCAGGATCCACCAGCAGGCCTCCAGAACCTGTGGAGTGCTGCTGGTAAACTGTAGGTCTGTCCAGGTGCCCTGCCAGCCCACCGGGGACTAGCGTGGGGCTGTGTTATGGACCCTGAATGTAAAAGAATAAATCTTGTATTTATGGGGGGGGGGGGCACAGGGGATGGGTAATGTATTTAATAAATAGAATGCTGTTTATTGTGGGGCTGTGCATTGTTTTGATTGCGGGGACTGGGGGTGGGGGGTGGGGGTTGGGGGGGGGAATGTTCCCCAACGGTTAGTGGGTAGGCCTCCCTTGTGGGTAGTTAGTGGGTGAGGGTTGAGGGTAGTTAGGCCTCACGGGGTGGGGGGTTAGAGTGGGAGGGTATGTACAGTAGGCGTCCCGAGTGGTGGGTGAGGGTGGGTTAACCCCTTCATGACTGTAGCGGTTAATAACCGCTATGGTGATTAAGGGGTTAGGGGACATTACTTTGAAAGTGTTAATTTTTTTCTCTGTTTTACTGTACAGCAGCGGAGGTTGCCATTGGTAGTGGGTAGTGTATTGAATGTATTTATTGGTTATTATGCCTTAACCCCTTCATTACATTAGCGGCTATACGCTATGCTAATGAAGCCTCATTTCTGAACTTTTAATAATATTGTGCAGGAGCAGGGGGTCCCCTGAGATTAGATTTCTGTCTCAGGGAACCCCCTGCTCACTGTACAATATTATTAAAAAGACAGAAATGCTGCTTCTTTACCATAGCGCATAGCCGCTAAGCTAAAGAATGATTCTTTAATGATGTGTGTGTTTTTTTCACAGTGTAGATGTGCAGGGGGTCTCCGGAGCTGAAGCGCACAGGTTTCAGGTCTGGGGACCCCGTGCCCCCCGAGATACAGGCCCCTTTAGGGGGTGCCGGTATCCCTCTGCTCTGCTTGGTTTACAGGCCGCGATCACATGATCGGGGCTTTTAACGCAGAGGGATACCGGCACCCCCTAAAGGGGCCTGTATCTCGGGGGGCACGGGGTCCCCCGACCTGAAACCAGTGCGGTTCAGCTCCAGAGACCCCCTGCACATCTACACTATAAATAAAAATGTATTTCAAATGTATTTATTTGTATTTATTTATTTATTTATTTATTGCGGGGATGCTGTGTGTGATTATTTTTTATTGTGTGTAGCGGGGGTGGGTGACGGGGTTTATAAATGTGAGTTTATAAATAAAATAAAGAATATTATTTCTAGGGGCCTTAGAACAGAAGTTCCCACGCCAATTGCGCGCTCATTGCTCTTTTGTTACAATGTTTCTGGTCTTGCGGGTTTGTAGTCTGGCAGCAAAAAGCAGTTTGTAGTACTGAGTGTGAGATAAATTAAGCAGTTCTTTTATTGCTGAAGTCGCCACCAAAAACTTTTATTTACAAATACAGTACAAAAACCATGCAACACACAACAACATACAGTATCCTTTGTTTAAGTACAGCAGGTAATATAGGATAAAACATGTACTGTACAGTACAGCACAATATTACAGTATGGTCTCACTGAAAGTCCTCCCCATTTTCCATCCATGGCCGATTCCTTGCATGGCGCAAAACGCCATTAATGCAGTCTCTAACGCCTCTCATTACAGGATCTGTAACAGGGTAATAGCGCTGCATTTCTTCCACAATCTTTTTCCTTAAATTAGAAGGAAGGGCCTTTTTTTGGCGATTCCCATCATAGTTCACTTTGAACACCCACTCGCAGTACAATGTGTAGGGAACATGGTGTTTAAATATGATCAAGGCATACTTGTGTGGTATACCAGCACTCCTCACCCTATACTTCTCCCTCAGCGCCGGTGGCAGATCGCACAGGGAGATGTCGGGCTCTGTTTGTATGCGAGCGGGTGTAGGAGGTCTTTTGGGAGTGGGTGTACTTGAGGCGACTGGCAATGGTAGGGTGTCTGGGAGGAAGCTTTCCTCCGGTAGTGGTCGCCGGGTTGTCTCCTGGCGTGGTCTTGACGGGGTTGTCATGTCCTCCTCAATAGCATAGTACACTGCATCTTCTGGTGGAGGGGGTGTGCTTGGTGATGGAAGGGGGTCGAAGGTACCATGCATCACATCCATGTCACCCCCCTGCTCCAGCGTCGGGGAAACAGGGGCATTAACACCGAGCAAATAATTTATGCCCGCTATGTCAGCCTCTATCTTGTCCATCCATTGATCCATCCGTTGCTCCATATGTAGCATCCGTTGATCCAGACGTTGCTCCATTTGTAGCATCCGTTGCTCCATATGTAGCACCGACTCCAGAAGCAGATCTAGCTTTGCCAGCACAATAGAATTCCCGGGGAGATCCACAGTTAGCCCATTCAGGATCCGGTCTAACGAGCTGCTTGTGCATGGCATCTGGAGATCTGGGGGGATGGGTGCAACGGAGGATGAGATGGGGGTTCCCTGGAGAGAAGCGGCATCGATGGAGAGTGGAGGAGGTGACCTGGGGATGCCCGGTACAGGAGAAGCTGCAGCGTTGTCGAAGAGGGATGGAGAAGGTGACCGCTGGATTTCCGGGAGAGAAGCAGAGTCGTCCAAGAGCAAAGGAGACAGTGACCCGTGGATTTCAGAGGCAGCAGCATCTTCAGATGGAACCGGAGAAGATGGGGGTGGAGAAGCCGGGCTGAAGATTTCCGGGACAGCTACAGCAGAGTCGTCGAAGCTTATGGGAGCAAGTGGTCTGCGGATTCGGTGAGTTGGCTGCCATTTGTCTTGCGTACCGAGCACAGTACCGTATTTCTTCTTCACATAATAAGGCTGACGTGTTTTAAAAGCCTTAGCCTTTGGTGTCAGCAGAAGGTTTTCTTTGTTGGCCTTAGCCTGTCGCTTTGCCTTTGGCTTGGAAACGGTAACTGCCTTTCTCTTTTTCAGTGTGGCAGGCACAGCAGAGGTGAGATGGTTCTTTCGTCCATAGAACCGGGGATGCTCCATGTAAGCGGGAGGCACAATGCAGTATCTGGACAATGGCTCAGATAAAGATCAGCAAGTGGTGGGCTATGCAACGTGTACAACCTTTTATGCATGGCGGCCAGGTACAGGTGTTGAAAGTGGGTGGTCTGTAATGTGAGTCATTAACATATTTATACACCATCCATTTTGTGGATTCACTGCACATTGAATACACATCGACTAAACATCGAATATACATTCTTGTGTTTGTACTGTATTTCTTTCTACTCGCAGCAATGCCTGTTAAGAAGATTTCAAAGGATCTCAGCATGAGAATGAAGGAGATGTACACGAGCGGAAAACGAATTGCAGATATCCAGCGCTGGTTAACTGCTTCTGGCCTCGTTGTGCCATCAAGCACCGTGTGCTATCATGCACAAGGAAAAAACAGAGACCGCAAAAAGGCACCAAGGGTAACAAATGCGTAAGTATACTGTATTTATAAAACTTAACCAAAAAAAATATAGAAAACTGTAGTGTATACTGTAGTGTACTGTACTGTATGTGTGGTCAATTTATATTTTTTGTGCAGCAGTATACACTTTTGGTATATTGCAATTCATCTTACAACGGAATATACAGTATATGATGTGTATTTATTATGATATAACAACAGTATACCGTATTTATATAGTATATTTATTATATTACAACAGTATATACTGTAGTGTACTGTATGTGTGGTCAATTTATATTTTTTGTGCAGCAGTATACACTTTTGGTATATTGCAATTCATCTTACAACGGAATATACAGTATATGATGTGTATTTATTATGATATAACAACAGTATACCGTATTTATATAGTATATTTATTATATTACAACAGTATATACTGTAGTGTACTGTATGTGTGGTCAATTTATATTTTTTGTGCAGCAGTATACACTTTTGGTATATTGCAATTCATCTTACAACGGAATATACAGTATATGATGTGTATTTATTATGATATAACAACAGTATATTTATATAGTATATTTATATTACAACAGTACTGTATACTGTATATTTTGTCTATTTATATTTATAGTACAGCAGTATACATTTTTTGTATATTTATATTTACTGTATATTACAACATTACATGTACAGTATACAGTATACATTTTATATTGCTGCATATTAATAACACAATATAATTTCTTTGCATTGTAGGGAGACTACTCTTCTGGTGGACAGAATAAGTGAGGAGAATGATGAGAGGAGCGCATTAAGGGTTAAAAACACTCTGCAGGAAAACCACAATCTGACTGTATCCGAGAGCAGCATAAAGAAGATGAGACGCAGAATTGGATGGAAATATGGACGTGTGAGGTTAGTAGTGGACAGTACAGGAGGTACTGTACTGTAAAGTAAAAGTGTTGTTTTGCAAACTGTACTGCGCTGTGACGCTAACATTTTTTATTCATTGTCATTACAGAGCGTACCCCATGATACGGGACGCAAACAAAATCAAAAGAGTGCTCCAGGCCCAGGCATGGATCGACAGCGGTGAGACTTTCCAGGATTGCATCTTCACTGATGAGTCTACTGTGTCGCTGGAGAGATTTGCAAGATTTGCGTTCCACAAAAAAGGCCGCTTAACTTTGAAGCCACGGCCAAAACACCCTGTGAAGCTGAATGTGTGGGGTGCCATCTCTAGGCGTGGACCGGGATGCATTGTCGTCTTTGAAGGTACAATTTCTCAAATATAATGCCGCCTAATGCACTGTACTTGACTAGTGTTGCCTTACCGTATGCACTGTACTGTACTATTGAGCACTTTTCTTTTCTTGCTATTGGAATCATGAATAAAGATTTCTTCCAAGACAACACTGTGCCCGTGATAGTGCGATACATCACACAAGACTTTCCCAATGGTCATCGCTTTTACCAGGACAATGATCCCAAGCACACCGCGTCGACGGCGCATATCCTTGAGTGCGGCATCAACTGGGTGAAGACGCCAGCGGAGTAAGTGCAGTAGACCGTGTCCCACATATGTTCCCCACTGTTTTTACTGTGTACTGTATCTCTGAAACTAATTGTCCTTTCTTTCCAATCACAGATCGCCAGACTTCAATCCGATCGAAATGGTCTGGCATCAGCTGAAGGACCACATCCGTAAAGTGGCGAAACCCTCCAAGAAGGACGAGTTGTATACAGCCATAATGAGTTTTTGGAACGATGTACTCACCGTGGAACGATGCAATAAATATATAGACCATATTGCCACTGTGTTGCCCATTGTCATCGCGCGCAATGGGCAAGCATCAGGAAAGTAGTACAGTGCTGTAATATTGTACAGTAAGTACAGTATGATACAGGTAAGTATGGCACAGTTTTTTTCTTTCCCAATAGTCAGAGTATACAGTAGTTCCAGTATACAGTACAGTAGACTAGTTTGACAGTACTACAGTAACTGCCTACTAACTGCTCCATTTTTTTCTTTCCAGAGAAAGCTGCACCAGCCACCTACTGTACAGTAGTTCTACCATAATACAGTACGCACATACAGTACAGTACAGTAACTGAACAAAGTTTTTGTTTTCTTGTCGTTCCAGGAAAAAGAGTGCCCAAGGGGAAGGGGGGGCCTTGTGTTCGTCAAATCTGCTTGTGCAGTCAAATGTACAGTATATAAACAGCAGTAATGATGTACACAAAACCTCTCCTCTCTCAATGAACTACTGTACTATTATTTCACATTACTGTATATTGTACGATTATTTCACATTACTGTATATTTATCCTGTATATTTTCAGTAATTTAGAAGCAGTGGCTGTTCTGAACAGAACAGTTACTGTAAGCAAACGGATGCACATCAGATTTACATTTCAAATTCGAGAGGGGATTTTTCCAAAGCAGGCAGGCCTCCCTCTAAGGAAGGTGGATGGTGGGATGATACAGTACTCTGGCTGGCCTCCTGCTGAATCTTGTTACCATAGCCAGCCCAGGGCCAGATTAACAAAACAATGGCTTGGATTGGATTAGCCAGACGATTGATGCTTGGCCAGGGAGGGATTAAAAACTCTAAGGGAGGGGGTGGGTGGTGTAGCTGTAGGATTGTACTGGAGGGGGTGGGTGGTGTAGCTGTAGGATTGTACTGTGTCAGTATTTCCAACGGCAGGTCACCCTAATAATTGCATGAATAAACCCCCAAAGACAAGGCCCAAATATAGTACAGTATACTGTATACTGCATACTGTATAAAGTACAGAGCTGTATACTGTATTATAAATAAATAATCATACAGTACTGTACAGTATGTATTATTGTGTGTTGATGTTTTGAATTGCTGTTAACTTGAAATGTTTCACCATTGTATTGTATTGTATTTGTAAATAAAAGTTTTTTGTGGCGACTTCAGCAATAAAAGAACTGCTTAATTTATCTCACATAAAGTACGTGAATACGACCACAATCACCATTGTACAGTAAATGGGTGCATAGGATGGAACGACAGGTGTTAAAGGGGTATAAATATGATATTTATCAGTGTTGATCAAAGAGAGTTGATCAGAAGGATTCCCCTTATAAAGTATACAGCACTCTATTGTCATTCATACAGTATACTGTAGTAAAGGGTAGACAACACATGGTCTTGCAGTATACTGTATTACTAAAAATCTGTCAGGTTGACCAGAATCACTGCGGATATCGGAAAATAATACAATTTTATTAATTCTACGTAGAATTAATAAAATTGTATTATTTTCCGATATCCGCAGTGATTCTGGTCAATTCTACGTAGGTGTATTAGTATTACACATAGTCACGCTGGGGCCTGAGCTGCGTTACTGACGGGAGGAGCTGGGTGTATTAGTGTGTTGATGTTTTGAATTGCTGTTAACTTGAAATGTTTCACCATTGTATTGTACTGTATTTGTAAATAAAAGTTTTTTGTGGCGACTTCAGCAATAAAAGAACTGGTTAATTTATCTCACATAAAGTACATGAATACGACCGCAATCACCATTGTACAGTAAATGGGTGCATAGGATGGAACGACAGGTGCTAAAGGGGTATAAATATGATATTTATCAGTGTTGATCAAAGAGAGTTGATCAGAAGGATTCCCCTTATAAAGTATACAGCACTCTATTGTCATTCATACAGTATACTGTAGTAAAGGGTAGACAACACATGGTCTTGCAGTATACTGTATTACTAAAAATCTGTCAGGTTGACCAGAATCACTGCGGATATCGGAAAATAATACAATTTTATTCATTCTACGTAGAATTAATAAATTAGAAATAATAAATTAATCTACGTAGACCAGCAACATTGTAAAAAAAGAGCAAAAAAAGAGAAATGAGCGCGCAATTGGCGTGGGAACTTCTGTTCTAGGGCCCCTAGAAATAATATTCTTTATTTTATTTATAAACTCACATTTATATATAAAGTATATATTTATTTCTCTTCATGTATTTATTTAGATTTATTTATTAATTGTGGAGCTGCTGTGCGTGAGGGGCCATGGCCAGGATGGGGGGGGGGTGTAAGGGAACAGTATGTGGGTAGGGGGTGAGGGTGGTTAGACCTCACAGTACATTATGCACATTGGGCCCCCCCCCTCCCCACATTTACATACACTGCACGACATCAATGCAGGGAGGGTTTACCAATGCAGGGAGGGTTTACCAATGCAGGTAAGGCTTTAGGCCTTTATATCTCTCTCCCTTCATTGTAATCTGTTTAACAGAAACATTAGGGGGGAAGGGGCTTTAGGCCTTTATCTCTCTCTCCCTTCATTGTAATCTGTTTAACAGAAACATTAGGGGGGAAGGGGCTTTAGGCCTTTATCTCTCTCTCCCTTCATTGTAATCTGTTTAACAGAAACATTCGGGGGGAAGGGGCTTTAGGCCTTTATATCTCTCTCCCTTCAGTGTAATCTGTTTAACAGAAACATTAGGGGGGAGGGGGCTTTAAACAATGCTGTGTATAATGTATAAGGTTTTTTACAATTAGATAGATGTAATCCTTGGTTTTGTAAGGGTTAGTTTGGTTTTAAATTGTCTTTTCTGGTTGGTACTTACAGTATATATTGATTTTGGTTTACTTGATTGGTTAAAATACTGTAGTTGACTTGTTTGGAAGTGTTTGTATTTACTGGTAGAGTAGCTTGCAATTATATTGTTAACATTCATTTGCAGAATTTACAGTACTGTATATGGTGCATAGATTTAATGCTATGCATCATTTACAGTATACAATGTAAATGCAATGTACTGTGTGGATTGTAATGTTATGTTTTATATTGTAAAATAAGTTAGGATTATTAAATGGATTATTATTATTGTCTGTATAGAGAAGCGTTATCTGTAGGACAGTATGATTTTGATAACCATTCTACATGTATTTGTACTATTGGTTCATCATGTGTGTATATATACTGTATACTGTATACAGTATATATATATATATGTATATATGTATATACATATGTATATATGTATACAGTACGTATATACATGTATATAACTATGCTACCCAGCACTTATGCAAACTATTTTTCTGGACTGTGACCTTTCATTTATTTTTTCACTAGGGACACTGATAACAAACACTACTGTAGGTTATTCAATAGGCGTTCATTAGGTATTTTCCTATATACTGTATGCTATTCATTAACTTCATTGCTCTACACATCTAGGGATTTCATTCCACCTTACCACCTTTCCTACACATGATTTGTGCTGTAGGCATTGGTTATATTACTGTATGCTAATGCAGATGTGTGATGCTTTGAGACTGTCATTTATACTTTGACAAGTCTACCTTTTGGTGTGTAGTGTGCATTATCCTTAGCGTTGTATAGGTGCCTTTGAACCCAGTAACCTATTGTGATTCACTTTGATTCTCCCTAGTGTTTTTTGAGTCACTATCCTTTTCATGTTTAGGGTTGACAGTGTGTGTCGTTCCCTAGTGCTGTTCATTAGTGTTTAAGGGTAACACCCGTGACAGGGGTCCATGCCTCTTTTTTAAGTGTTTTTAAATCATGTACTGTTTATTCATCCCTTTTTGCACTGTGTCAAATAAATAAACAAATATATCAATTGCATACCTGAGTGCTCCCATACGGGTTACTTTTTTCTCTTTTCACTCACATACAGTATGTATGTATATATATATATATATATATATATATATATATATATATATATATATATATATATATATATATATATATATATATATATATACACACAGTGTATATATATACAAAGTATATACTGTACAGTATATATTTATTTCTCTTCATGTATTTATTTATTTATTTATTTAGATTTATTTATTAATTGTGGGGCTGCTGTGCGTGAATTTTTTTTATTGGGGGTGAGGGGGGTGTTTGGCCCTTGGTGTGAGTTTACGACTTGCAGCAGCAGCACAATTAATAAATAAATCTAAATAAATAAATAAATGACAATAAATACATTTGAAATACATTTTAATTGATAGTGTAGATGTGCAGGGGGTCTCCGGAGCTGAAGCGCACAGGTTTCAGGTCTGGGGCCCCCGTGCCCCCCGAGATACAGGCCCCTTTAGGGGGTGCCGGTATCCCTCTGCTCTGCTTGGTTTACAGGCCGCGATCACGTGATCAGGGCCTTTAACGCAGAGCACTCAGCACTCAGAAACACAGGCCAGGCAGATTTAACACACACACACAATAGGGGGAGGTTTTTTTACATAGCTTGCAGGGAAGCTTAACGCACACACACAATAGGGGGATAGGGGGAGGGTTTTTTACATAGATTAGAGAGAAGGCAGGGCGTTTTAAAAGCGAGAATAGGGGGAGGGGGTTTTACATAGATTAGAGAGAAGGCAGGGAGTTTTAACACAGACGTGAAAAATATTTATTGAATGTATTAATTGTTTATTATGCCTTAACCCCTTCCTTTCCTTAGCGGCTATCCGCTATGGTAATGACGCAGCACTTTCCGTATTTTTAATAATATTGATCAGGAGCAGGGGGGGGGGGTTCCCTGAGCATTAATTTCTGGCTCAGGGAACCCCCTGCTCACTGTACAATATTATTAAAATAATGCTTCTTTACCATAGCGCATAGACGCTAAGGTAAAGAACGAGTGTTTATTTATACTGTATATTGTATGTGTTTTATTGATACTGTACATGTGCAGGTGGTCTCCAGAGCAGAAGCACACAGGTTTCAGGTCTGGGGACCCCGTGCCCCCCGAGATACAGGCCCCTTTAGGGGGTGCCGGTATCCCTCTGCTCTGCTTGGTTTACAGGCCGCGGTCACGTGATTGGGACCTTTAAACGCAGAGGGATACCGGCACCCCCTAAAGGGGCCTGTATCTCGGGGGGCACGGGGTCCCCAGACCTAAAACCAACGCGGTTCAGACCCCCTGCACATCTACACTATCAATAAAAATGTATTTCAAATGTATTTATTGTCATTTATTTATTTATTTTTTGGCGGCTGGCTGCTGTGTGTATTTTTTTGTTGTGGGTTGCGAGAGGGTGGGTGAATGGGGTATTCGCCCCAACGATGGTTGGGGAGGGCTTGCGGGGGGGGGGTAGCGGGAGGGCTTAACCCCTTCATGACCGTAGCGGTATTAACTGCTACGGTCGTGAAGGGGTTAAGTGCACCCGCAAACCCCCCCCCCCTCCCGCAAGTCCTAAACTCACACCAAGGGCCAAATACCCCCCTCACCCATCCCCACTACACACAATAAAGCGGGCACGGTGGGTTAACCCCTTCATTGCCTTAGCGGCTATCCGCTATGGTAATGACGCAGCACTTTCCGTATTTTTAATAATATTGATCAGGAGCAGGGGGGGTTTTCCCTGAGCATTAATTTCTGGCTCAGGGAACCCCCTGCTCACTGTACAATATTATTAAATCTCTCTCTGCTGCAAACACATCTCGCCCCCAGTATGTGCAGTAATTTACTGAACATGTACTGTAGAATAAATGCATAGTTTTATTTATTCGGGTTTATTACACAGTATACTGTTCGGCTGGAAAACATCAGCATACTGTACAGCACAATATTACTGTATCCATCGAAATCCCCCCATTAGCCGTTTTCTTTTCTGAGGAAAAACAAAATGAAAAGTTTTAATGTACAGTAATGGTCAGCCCCCTAAAGAAGTACCCAGCCAGCCCCACCAAAATAATACGGCAAAAATACAGTACTCACCATACTGTATTACTAAATTTCCCATTCAGCTTGCGCCGTCGCCGGCCCACTTCCAGTCCAGCTTTCGTCATCACCATCGTCGATAGTTTGCAGAGGGACTAGCCCACCTGTAGTCAGCGGGAAATCGCTTAGGTACATGCAAGCTTCATCAAAACTGGCTGCGAAATCCATCTCAGAGTTGTCACCGACGGCGGGGGCATCATGATAAGCTGGTGCTGCTGCTGGTTCTGGTTCTGGTTCTGGCGCATTGCTTGGCAGGGACTGTCGCTTCTTATTTCGTTTTAACACGACCCTTCGCCTTTTGCCGCCTCCATTATCATAGATACGGGAAAAACCCTGTGACACACACCAATACCCTCCAACAAATTGGGGCTCAATACGGTGAAAACAGGGGTCACTACATAACCTTTTCCTTAGATCCCGCTTCCACAAATGAGGAGTTGGCGAAAATCTGTAAAAGTCATAGTTTTCGATAAAATACTGATAAATTTGAACAACTGTTGCCATCTTATCCTCTGTTGCATTAATAGCGGCCCATATCAAATAAGCATAACTTCTGTCAGGTTTTTGGAAAGCGGGCTCCACTTGAACACTCATGTCTCTGTAGAATAGTGTAAGCGAAAATGATCTTTGTCTTTATTTAATACAGTACTGTATGTAAAGCCTAAATTGATACATTTTTTGCAACTCTTCCTTCAGTCTCAAGGACAAGTTACAATACTGTAGCATACTGTACTGGGATAAAGTATCTTTTTTTGTAAACGAAACAACTTGCAAAGCCCACACATTACTTAAGTCATGAGTTTATGCCATCTGGTGGACAAACGAAACATTGCAGCCTAGGAAATTCTTCTCGTTATCATTTAACAGATCAGGCCCCCGTCAGCCAGGCATGAACCGTGGCTGGGAAGGCAAACGCAACGCAGCATGCAAGAGGTGAGCAGCGGCGGATTTCAGGTATCTGCCAGGTACAAACCGGGCATTTGCTCGAATAAAGTGTGTCGGTGCAGTATATGAAAGTACACAATACCAATAGTGACCTTGTTTTGAAAAACATGTCGTGTAAATATAAGTTATCACCTATATTGTAGTGCCAACATAACATGCATTAGGTAGTTAATGTTATGTAGACATGATTAACACATTAACATTTGTGTTTAAATTTAAAACACACGATGAACAATAGTTTATTATTATCATTACACGTTAAACACATACATAGCTAAGTGAAGGTTAGGATTTAAAGACACACTAATGTATGGAAATATACATTGCTTTACAAATACATGCATTACACAGACAAACACACACACACACAAACACACGTTACATTTGGATAACATTTTTGCATTCAACATTTGCACTTCATTAATGTTAGTATGTTTACAGTTGTTATAAAGGATGATTATCATTATTCCTAAGTCGAGTAGATCAAATAAACATTTTATTGCTAACATTGTGTTTACGAATTGATCAAAATATGTGAATATTGACTACATTACTTTTGAATGGTGGAAACATTTCTAACAAACTTAGATGTACGTCAAATCAACACACATCTTTAAGTTCTAGATACACATGTGACAATGTATTAATGAAGATGAAGATGAAGAGAGAGAAGAACTAATGCCATACATTGCAATGGTAATGATGTTTGGCACATGTTGGTTATTTGATAAAAACATGCATTGAGTGTTCTCATCGCTCATGTGCATTAATTGATGTAGTCAACTCATAATAATGACAGGTTCTCTAATCGATCTTGTTCCAGATTACTCCTTACCCAAATCATGCTCAATGAAACTCATGGAGTTAATTATACAAACTAAGCTAACTGAGAAAAAGGTGTTGTTGGATAATATAAAAAAACTACAAGACCAACTCAATAAATTTGAAAACATGCCTAATTTTGTTACTAATGATAATATTTTGTATCAGAACATTAGCAAACTTGACAAGGAAATCATGGAGAAGAAACAAATAAAGTTTGACCGTGACAGACTGGATTACGAGAGGGGGCAAATATATTTCTGGCAAAAACCACCGCGCCCCACAAGGAATCCAAATATGCCAAACCAAGGTAGAAAATCTCGCCAAAAGAACCAGCACAACCCACAAGGCCCTAAGGAGAAATCCACACCACGACCCTCCATACTCAAAAAGAAATCAGGTGATCAATCAAGCTTCTCAGATGCCTCTGATAGTGACTATCGATCCCATGGAGTCTCTTTCTCTACTAGACAAGCATCAAACCAATCAGAATACAGCAGTGATCACGACTCCGAATATGGACAGGGGCCTAAGAATGAACAACGACACGTACCATCATTGTTTTCTCAAAAAAACGATCAAGGACAAGGCGCTCTAAGAGACGAGGGCGCTGTCTCAAAGAGGAAAAAATACACTTAACCCCAGAAAATAATGTCATTAACATTTCAGGGGTGCCCCTCTCCATGGATGAACTTTCGCTCCTAAATAAGGGACTTAATTTTGCCCCCCTGGAAAATTTCAGGTTGTTCAATACGATCATTAATTTACAGTGCTTTGTGAGAAAGTTGGTACTAAAAAAGTTTTTTCATAATGATGATGCAATTGCAAATGATATTGTTAATAATGTTCCTTCTGTTGATACATTACAGGAATCGGAGTCAGATACAGTCATTGATACAAACAAAGGCTTAACAACATTCAGTGAGTTATGCACACTCCAAGATATGAACAGTTTACTTGATGAGCAGACATTAGATGAAGAGATAAACCCAATTTCCTCCTTTCTAGTAGGTTCCAGAAACTCAGGCCTAAAGAATCGTTCTAATTTCTATCCAGCATATGTCAAAGGCCCTCACATAGCTACCTTCGAAAAACTTGTTGAAAGAGACCTAGTATTGTTGGAAAAGGGCTACAATTTCACCCCCCCCCTCGGCAATAATATGAAAAAACAAGATCGATCTAGTATTCAAACTTTGATGAAAAACAACAATTTGATCATAAAAAATGCCGACAAGGGGGGTGCAATTGTAGTTCAGAGTAGTGTCAAATATAAGATGAAGGCGCTACGACAATTACATGATGTTAATTCATACCAAACCCTCAAAGCTGATCCTACTGATGTATTTTTGGTACAGTTAAATAATATTCTTGATTTTGGTGTCATCCTGCAGGTTCTGAGCGAGAAAGAAAAAAGCTTCCTGTCGGTCCAGAGTCCTGTCATCCCCATCTTCCACCATCTCCCAAAGATCCATAAAACTCTGGTTGACCCTCCCGGTCGACCTATAATATCGAGTATTGGATCTTTGGGAGATGGATTATCAAGGTACATTGATATTTTTTTGCAGCCACTGGTTCACGAACTTCCGTCATATCTTCAAGATTCCACTGATTTACTCAACTTACTTTCATCTTTCACTTGGTCTCCTAATTATTTGTGGGTCACCCTTGATGTCACATCCCTCTACACAATTATCGATCATTCACAAGGGATTACAGCAACACAACACTATCTTAACCACTCGTCTCTATCACCAGCACAGAACACATTTATTTTAGAATCCATTCTATACTTACTCACTCACAATTATTTTTTGTTTGACACCACTTACTACTTACAAACACGAGGCACGGCTATGGGTACTTCATTTGCACCCTCTTATGCAAATTTATTTATGGGTTATTGGGAGCACTTACACATCTTTAGTCACAATAACTCCTTCCGTAACAATATTAAATTCTATCGGAGATATATTGACGACCTGTTTCTAATCTGGGAAGGTGACACAAGATCACTGACGAAGTTTGTGGACCAACTAAACAAAAACAATTATAATTTGCAATTCACTTACTCTTATCACCATCAAAAAATTGAGTATTTAGACTTATCGCTATATGTTGATTCATGTCAATCTATTCAATCCAACATATATAGGAAATCAAACTCACGGAACACTTTCCTTAAAGCAGATAGTGGTCATCCCCGTTCCTTAATCAAAGGTATACCAAAGGGACAATTTTTAAGGCTAAAACGTATCTGCTCAACCACAGATCAATTTATAAATCAATCCAAAAAACTAGCTATAAGATTTCTCAACAGAGGATACAACAAAAAGGACCTACAGGGAGCTTTCGAATACGCATACCACACTCCACGTAAAATCTTACTGAATAAAAAGAAAATGACATTAGATTGTGATAAAACTAAAACACCTTTATTTTTCATTACTCAACACAGTCGACATGCCAATTCTATCCGCTCTATAATATCCAGACATTGGAACATTCTGACATTAGACACTAAGCTCAAACCACATGTTGAGGAACTACCAAAATTTGTATTCAAAAAAGCAAAAACATTGTCAAATTATATTTCCCCTAGTCTGTATAAAAATTCACAGAAAAAAACCAAGGGCTTTATTCCCCCGACAGGGTTCTTCAAATGTGGCTTTTGCAAAGCGTGCACATATGCCAAATCTATCAAGGCAATAAATTCAAAAATCAATAACCAAAAAATCAGACTGAGAAGCTTCATTACATGTAACACTAGCTACGTCATATATGTCTTGACATGTGGTTGTGGCATGAGCTATGTAGGCCGAACGATACGTCCATTAAAACTTAGAATGATGGAGCACATTAGAAGTATAAAAAACAGGGATCAGAGGTTCCCGGTGGCAAGACATTTTCTGGAATGTCCACAAGGGAAATTAAATCTTCTCACTTTCAGTGGGATAGAACATATCCCACTCCCAGTCAGACGTGGAGATCGTCAGAGCATCCTAAACAAGAAGGAAATGTTCTGGATCTTCACACTTGATACCATGACACCAAAAGGTATCAACGTCGACTGGGAGATAAAACATTTTCTTTAATATATCTCTCAAGGGATCCTTTTATTCAGGATCTTCTCCTAAGGATCTTTTTGAGAAATAAATCATCTTTTTATAAAATACAATTCCTTTCGATACACATCCCTTGAAGGAAACCTCTTACGGGTTTTCCTGGCATTGGGAATCTCAGAATCCAAATGCCCCTTTGTGTGTCCATTCATTCATGTTTGCATGGCACAAAAAGTGCTCATCCATATATTGTTCGGACCTATAGCTTAGCCAGAACACAGTCGTTACTAAATATTGTTCATCCCTGACTAAGATCAAGGGATGCATACAAATGTTTGTGTATATTAACAATACAAAATACTAATCTACTCTATGACATAATCTGCTCGTTTCATGGTATGAACATCAATGTATTTTATACCTGTTTACATTTAATATACACTACGTTAGAAAATTATATTCTAATCAAAAATCAGAATACTTGGGATTTCAATGACATATGGGGAATAATATAAAGAATATTGTCATGGCTACAACAATATCCCCGGATTGGATATATATATGTTTTTCTTGCACTTCTGTGACATGCACACCATAGATTGAATTCAATATGATACACTTTAATATACTGGAAAATAGACATGAATAACCCCTGCCTTTACTTGTTTTTAATAGTTGTTTTCATTAAATTTTCATATGCAAGAACATGTTAACGATACATTATCACCTAAACAAATGAATTAGTGATTATCCACTGTATATATACATATGATACATTCGGCCCAGGGCCTTTATTATAATAACCGGTACTTCAATGTATGGTAACCACAGCTTGCTTAACTTGATACTCTCTTGTTTTTAATTTTAGCTATTAATGCGCATGACAGCGATGCCTGGATACGCCGCGCGTGCGCACTGCAACCATGAGAGTCCAGTTCCCACAATGCCATCTGTGGGCTACGGACATCCCATTGGCTGGGTGACGTCACGTCCGGTGGATATCCGGTATTTGAGTGTCTGGCGCTCAGGTATTGTCACTCTTTGAGAAAGCTCGAGTACGAGTGAAACGCGTTAGAGGTGCAGGGGCTCTCTTCCCTCCTCTTAATTTTTAAACCATGTTTGAATAAAGGATTTTTTGACAGTACAGTCCAGCCTCTTGGAGTATTTCCTGCACCGTAGTGCCCGCTGACTCATCTTCCCTCCCGGTACAAGGTGATTTCGTTACCCAAATCTAAGACCTACCCCTTGTCCTTACCTGAATCTCTGGCTATGGATGAATATATCCAGAAAAACCTCAAGAAAGGTTTTATTCATCCTTCTAACTCCCCAGCACTCTCTACCTTCAGGGAGACCCTGGACGCTTGGCGCAACCCTGCCTTACCAGCCTCCGCGGCTCCTCGTCTCTGCCGCCGTCGCGGGATCGCCCCCTCGGCGAGACCACCAGTGTTCCACCTCCTCAGCGCCAGGCGCGTTCCATTCTCCCTGCACGCACGCGTGCAGTTTCCTCTGACACAGGGCGTACGAACACGTGTCTTACGGAGCGCGCGCACAGAGCACATTCTTCTTCCTGTCTCCGGATCTCAGGCTCTGCTCCTGCATGCCGCGCGGGCGTACTCACTGCAATACTAAGATCCACCTGGCTTGTAATGACGGCACCAATCCGGAGAGTCTTCCTGCAGTTCCTCCTGACCTGCCCCCATTCCTGATTGAACCTTCCTGCTTTATCTAGCTTCTCTGTACTCTCAGTCTTCGCTCAACATAGTCTCTGCATGGATGTTACTCTGCCTACTCTTGGTGATTTCACAGGTTCTGACACGGCTCGTATGACTACCCCCTTTGGCTCTCGACTTCGGCACTCCTCGGATTATGCACTCTTTGGCTCCCCTTGAACACGGCTTGGACTTTGACCTTCCTCCACTCTCCGCTCCCTGACCTCGGCGTGACATTCACGATTCTACTTCTACACCCGGTACCGGCATGTATTGTCTACCTTACTACATCTGGCCTGGCAACGCTTAATACCACACTCCGGACACGCTCCCTTTGCTGCGGGTGTGTGTATTACCACTGCCCCCTTCAGCTCAGGGGATGGGTCTGGTCTGCGGGCAGCACCGGCGTAACAGGTTTGAATGCTCACCACAAAGACACTTATGTAAGTGCAATACTTTGTGTTTTTTTTAATAATAAAGCAATATTACACTATGTTTGCTTTTCTCCTTTAATATGCGGATTCCCCCCCCCCCCCCCCCATGGAACATTGCCTGTGTTGATCTGGAGTACCTGTCTGGATGCAATCAAAGTTGGTCACCTGTGTTGATTTGGAGTACCTGTCTAGATGTAACTAAAGTTGGTCACTTCTAATAACCACACTGCCTGAATATCACATTAAATAACGTGAGTGTAAAATTTGCTGAGTCTACAATACGAATTCTATTTCTTTGAAAAAAACAATGTTGCACTGTTTTGTGTTTAAATTTCTTTCATGTCCTGATGAAATTTGCGCAGATGCGCAAGGACATAAAGGAATTTGTCACCGCATGTACCACTTGTGAAAAGAACAAAACTCCCCATAACAGACCTCCAGGGTTGCTACAACCCCTTCCGATTCCGGATCGTCATGGACTCATCTTTCCATGGACTTCATCGTGGAACTACCTAAATCCAAAGGTAGGAACACCATCCTGGTGGTGGTCGACCGATTCTCTAAGCAAGCCCATTTAATTCCCCTCAAGGGTCTACCCAATGCCCTCAAATTATTCGCAAATCTATATCAAGGAAGGTTTCTGCCTTCTTGGGTTCCCCTAAGTCGTTGCGTAAGATCGAGGCTCACAATTTATCTCAAAGTTCTGGCGGGCCTTCTGAAAACAATTAGGGATATCCCTTCACTTTTATTCCGGCTATCAACCTCAGACTAATGGTCAGACAGAGCGGACGAATCAATCCCTTGAACAGTTCATCCGCTGTTTAATTTCCGATACCCAGGAACTTGGTAGATCTCATGCCGTGGGACGAATTCTCTCATAATAATCTGCGTAATAAATTGACTCAGGACTCACCATTCTTTTCTAACTTCAGCTTCCATCTCTCAGCTCTTCCTACTGCAGGACCTGGATCCGGGGTACCAGCTGCGGACAATAGGATTCTGCATCTTCAGGTGTCATGGAGAAAGGCAATCTCCATGCAGAAGAAGCAGGCCGACCGGCATCGCTGTGAAGCACCTAATTACAATCTGGGGCAAAAGTTATGGCTGTCCACCAAGAATATCCGGCTGAAGGTTCCTAAATATAAATTGGCACCTCAATTCATTGGTCCATTTTCTGTCATCGAGAAGACCAATATGGTGGCCTACCACCTACGATTGCCACTTTCTATGAGGATTCCTTTGGTCTTCAAAACATCTCTCCTCAGGCCCTTCAACCAGGAATTCAAGCTCCCTGCTTCAACCTCTCATCCCTAGCCTCTCCTGGTTGATGGCCTTCAGGAATTTGAGGTCCAGACCATTCTGGACTCAAGGATCACCAGATGGAAGCTGCAGTATCTGGTCAATTGGAGGGGCTTCGGTCCAGTGGAGCATTCGTAGATTCCTAATGAGCAACTCCATGTTCTAAGGCTCGTTCTGTCATTTTACCACAAGTTTCCCTCCAAACCATCCCTGGGCTGCCCGGAGGTCGCCCCTGAAGGAGGGGTACTGTGAGGATTTGACCTAGATCTGCCCTTGTGACGCGTCCTGTGAGGCGTTGGGTGATGCCCCTTGCGCTGCTGCCGTGGCACAATGGAGGACGCGACTGTCTCCCTTACACAGCGGTGTCGCATGACCAGAAACACTCAAAGGGTTGATGCTAACTCCCTTCATTACTCCACAGCGGGGATATACTCCGCCCCTGTCTATCAGTACACAGTTGATGTCTAATTCATTACCCTGAAGCTTGGTAACCCTCTCCTATTGGCTGTATGTTCCTTAAAACTCAGCCAGCCCTGCTGCAAACTGGCTGAGCATAAACTTGTTTATTTTTCTAGAGCTTGCCACTAGAAGCCTGCTGCCATGCTATTTGCTCTTGCTTCTTCCTTGTTCACCTGTTGTCTCTGACCTCAGCTTGAACCTGGACTTCTACCTTCTCTGCCCCCTGGATCTCGGTTACGCACATGACCATTTTGACCTATCTACTCCTGGACCCCTGCTACGCACAACGACCAGTTGACTTCTCCAAACCCAGACCACGGTGTGTATCATGACTAATCTGACCTCTCATACCCTGACCCAGCTACAAGACTACGACTCTACAATCCGGACGCGGTTGCATGGTTGTTGGTCAGTGTACTCTAACATCCCCACCTCAGCCATACGGTCCCATCCTGTTTGTGGTGAGCACTCGTTTCATGCACATACTGAACCAATTATGGAAGAAATTGAGAACAACAAACATGATTGGTTAAAACAGGCTGTGACAGAGTATCTCCGGGTTAAAACTTCCAAACAGATATTCATAACGGCGTCCAAAATCTGTTTCATTATGGACAAGTGGTTAGTGCGACGGTTCATTTACAAAGATAGGGTGGAAATCCGACAGAGGCATGGTTCACCTAGAGTGTATTTTCTATGGACCAAGATGTTTGATGGGTGGGCGGTAAAAAGCCCGATTCCAAGCTCTATAAATAGAGATCCTAATCCTATTTCATGTTGGAAGAATTTTCAGTTACTATCATTGCTGTAATCAGTGGATGATATGGGTTATGTTGTATACACTACATTGGTTTATGCCATGACATCTGACTTAAACTTGTGTTGTATTGCAGGCTCCAGGTTAATGGATGGTACACTAAATTTGGTCCCAGTGAGGCATGGAAATTTCACCTAAGGGGAGAGTGGTCCAGACTATACTTTCTGCCTATTTTCACGTAAGACTCAGTAGTTATAGGTAGTGGCAGACTGTCCTGTGGGGTTTACCCCCACTTTTGCTGCCTCCTTGAGTGACAAGTGGAGGTGAACTTTGTCGGTGTACAGCCAATCATGGTGCAGACTCTGTGGCCTCCCCCTCTGTGCCTTAGGGAGGAAGTATCCTAAATTATAGTCAGTCTAGTTGTGAATCTGCTCTGAAGAGGAGGGGAGCTGAGTCCCTTCCAGCTTGGAGGAGACATGCTCTCAGCCCCTTAAGGGGTTAAGGTTAGGAGACCTACCAGATTGCAAGGCCTCAAGATTGCAAGAAGGCCAGTACCATCCAGAGGCCTGGGATGGATCCTGAAAACCCATACATACGCTGTAATGAAAACTGCAGTGGCTGCCTCAATAAAGGATACTGTTTTATATACTTCTGCCTATGTAACAGTCTATTTGGGTAGAGGTATGCTTGAGAACTGTCATGGTGGGGACTGTCTACAGTACAACTGGAGCCTTCTATGACTGCAGGCGATGACACCATAAGAAGAGCCTCAAGGATCACCAAAAGCATGCCCTGTTTCCCCTTATCATCACGGACCCTGAGCATCTCCTGGACACTTCGTGGATCTTGTTATGAGGGAAATTGAGGGCCTCCCTAAGACTAAACATCTGAGTAACCTTAGCTACCAAGAAAGTATTGCAGTTACGGAGCTTGAAAATAATAATGAAATTGTCATTAAACCATCTGATAAGGGAGGGGATCTGGTCATTATGAATAGGGAAGACTACAAAGCAGAAAATCACAGGCTTTTATCAGATCTGACCTGCTATGAAGTCTTAGAGAATGATCCTACTGTTAAGTACAGTAAGAAACTTTTGATCATTCTCAATGAGCGGTTAACAAACAAGGTAATCTCCAAACAAGAATTTGAATATATCATGAATAAGACACCAAGAATAGCCACCTTTCTTCCCAAGATCCATAAGAACAGAGTTCCACCCCCGGGGAGACCTATCGTCTCAGGTATAGGCAGCCTCACTGAGAATGCGAGCTCATACATTGATAAAGTCCTACGGCCCTTTGTAGCCAGTTTACCCTCTTACATCAAGGACACAAAGGAAATCCTCAATAAATTAGAGGGTGTATTTATTACGAAAGATACTTTTTTGGTGAGCCTTGATGTGGAGGGCCTCTATATTAGTATATAGCATAAATCAGGTTTGGAAGCAGTATCACACTTCTTATCCACAAAAGGTTAGTGGCATGGGACTCACAATACTTTTGTTTTGCGCCTCATAGAGTTCGTACTTACGAATAACTATTTCCTATTCAACAACAAGTACTACCACCAGATACAGGGTACGGCAATGGGGACGAAATGTGCGCCCTCATATGCCAACCTGTATCTGGGGTGGTGGGAATCGGAAGTACTCTTCTCTGAACTTTTGGAAGAATACACGAGCCACGTGGAATTATGGACAAGATACATCGATGATGTGTTCTTGCTGTGGCGTGGCTCAGTGGACAAGCTCAGAGAGTTTAATCAGATTCTGAATACAAACACTCTGAACCTCAAGCTTACTCTGGATTTCAATCTTAATAGCATCTGCTTTTTAGATATCAGGGTATCCAGAACTAAGCACCACCATTTACAAAAAACCCACATCCACGAATAGCCTACTTCAGGCTGGGAGCCACCATCCTAGGGCGCTAGTGAAAGGTATACCAGTAGGCCAATTCCTACGGTTAAAACGTAACTGCAGTGACAGTGGAGAATTTGAAAAACAGGCAATACTGATGACTAACAGATTCATTGATCGTGGGTACAGTTAAAAGGTGGTCAGGAGGGCATACAAAAGAGCCAAATTTACACCTCGGGCTGACCTCTTGAAACAAAAAAACACCACAGACTGAGAAGAAAATTATACGCTTTATTGGTGGGTATAACAGCCAATGGCACCAGGCCAGGAGTATATTCCAACGTCACTGGCATATACTGACATCAGACCCAGACATTCAAGGGGCAGTGTGCAGCTTGCCGCAGGGCAAGAAACCTTCGGGATTCCCTAGTACATAGCCACTACACCGATCCCCAGGTGAGTACCTGGCTCACACCAAAACCACTTGGTACTTATACGTGTCAAAGATGCAAAGCCTGTAAAAATATTATGGTGACCAAGTCATTCTCTAACCATGATGATACGAAAACATATGATATACGCAAGTTTATTAACTGTGTTAGCGTAGGGGTCATCTACCTGGGGATTTGTGCGTGTGGCAAAAAGTATGTGGGGAAAACCAGGAGAGAATTCAAACAAAGGATTCTTGAACACCTGGGCACCATCAGGAATAAAACTGACACCCCTGTATCTAGGCATATGAATATATTCCAGAATGGGAACACTGACTCCATTAAATTTGTTGGCATTGACAAATACTCACCTGGCATTAGGAAAGGAAATTGGGACACGGACCTTTTGAAAAAAGAAGCAAGGTGGATATATACCCTCGGACAATGTCACCTAGAGGACTAAACGAGGGGTTTATGTTCTCACCTTTTTTTTGATATCCCACTATTTTCTCTGGTATTTCTGAACAAATAAGAACATGTTTATTCACCATCCTTTGTGAGTTATTTTACACCCCCTGCTAGCCCAGTCTCTGGATTAGGTTAGTACCCAAGGATCACTGTCATTACCACTACTACTATTATTATTATTAATCATTTATCATACCAAGGGTGGATATATACATACACCCTTTTAATTGTTAACACTATAATATTGCTATTACCATTACTCTCCTACACTCCACTAGGGACATAAAATAGGTCCCCAATGCCTGCACAAACATAAACTATCATAGCATCAGCCTTCACTCTGGCATTTCCATTGATACTGCAGGCACTGTGAATTACAATCTGTGAGGGATACACGTCACCCGATCTTCAATCAGCCGTGCAGTCAGGGATTCTCTGATGTCACGCAAAGGGGGCGGAACTGAGTTAATGGGATGGGAATCTCTTGAATGCTAGGGGTATAAAGGTACTCACAGAACTGGTGGGTCCCTCCCCCTCCTACTTGCCTTGAGGAAGCATTGTCACGCGAAACACGCGCGTCGGCACTAAGGGGCACGCGCATGACTCAGACACCTACACGTGAGTCAGCTGGCAGCATTGCCTGCCAGCATTTGCATCATGTTTTCTTATGCAGTGGCTCCTGTAAAGGATTGTCCAAGGGAGCCCTCTAACCAGTAGATTGTTACTCTATCTGTCTACACTTACAAGATAGATGCACATTTGTGCACTCTACATATGATCTTATCTTTACCTACCCTCATTAGTACTGACCCTTTATTGATCAGCTCTGACTAACAGAGCAGGTGTTGGGTCAGTGCCGTTTTCCCTAGTTACCCCTATGAACCATGCTATACATTGTAATAAGTTCAAAGGTAAACTTTAGATGTGAGGGTCACAGGCATACCACACATTGAGTTTTGCCTGTTGTGTTATTAGTGTAGCTTAAGTAGATATCAGTGCCTTACTTGCCTAACATTTTTGGCTGGGGAATACATTAACCCCCACATACCCAGTTTTGAATATACCTAAGATATATTATCTTTTTAGGTACCTGGGTCTAACTACATTACCCTGACACATCATTACACTGCACAATTACTGACCCTACCTCCAGTAAGATTTATCTAGCTACTGTGGAGTCGCAGTGCCTCAATCACTGTTCTTGGCTATCAGCAGACCAAGCTAGGGTCTTTTTGTATGGTTACTATATATATATATATATATATATGGAACACACAATAGATGCCGCAATCAAATCACCCTTGTGTGATTAAATAATCAGTTAACCAGAGGTCAGGGTAAAAGGTAACCCTCTGGTGGTGCTACCGACCCAAAGGAATAATATGACTAAAAAGGAGGGAGAGTAGGGTCAAAAGGTGCACTCAAATGCTGAATTGTGAAAAATAGAAATGGACTTTATTAACAAAGAGTATAAAAAACACAAAAGACAGACCCACACAAATCACATGTCAGATCGCTATGCGACACAACGTAAAAACATCAAAGAGGTACAATTGGTCTGATAAGAGCCAAAGCAGGGTAACAATATATCATTACAAATATAACATAACAGAACTAGGGGAAAAATATTTCTCCCCAAGTAATGTTTACTGAGATCGGCAGATCCAGAACAAGAGTAGCAATGACTATAAATGGTAAGTAGATACAGACCACAAGGAAAAGATTGGATATATATTGTAGTAAATATACATAAACCTCTTAATGATGATGAGAGATAGATAGGCACATAGCTAGAAATACATAAAGTTGTGACCCTTAAATGTGCTGTAAATCAGCTGAATAAAGTGATGCCCAAATTGAGCTGCACATGTAAGATAAGTAGCAGCAGTGGTAGATCTATAAAGTGCACTGGCAGCGCTCATATAAAGTCCCCTGAGATACAGAGCTCACAAATAATAAGCAGTGGTGGTGTGTGAATAACACAGGGACATAGAGCACTGCTGTGTGTGGTGTGCACAAAGCACTGAGGAAATCCAGTGATAAATACCAGCGTTACTCAGTCAGGCAGCAGGAGAATCAGATGATAAAGACCAAAGTCTTGCAGAGGGACATCAGCATTAAAACGGAGGAAAGTCTCACGCAGTATGGTAAGGCACACGGGTCACAGGATGGAGGGGTGCTGTCACAGCTCTGCTCCTACGGCCGTTTCGCCAAAAAGGCTTCTTCCGGGAGCATGCTGGATTTCCTCAGTGCTTTGTGCACACCACACACAGCAGTGCTCTATGTCCCTGTGTTATTCACATACCACCACTGCTCATTATTTGTGAGCTCTGTATCTCAGGGGACTTTATATGAGCGCTGCCAGTGCACTTTATAGATCTACCACTGCTGCTACTTATCTTACATGTGCAGCTCAATTTGGGCATCACTTTATTCAGCTGATTTACAGCACATTTAAGGGTCACAACTTTATGTATTTCTAGCTATGTGCCTATCTATCTCTCATCATCATTAAGAGGTTTATGTATATTTACTACAATATATATCCAATCTTTTCCTTGTGGTCTGTATCTACTTACCATTTATATTCATTGCTACTCTTGTTCTGGATCGGCCGATCTCAGTAAACATTACTTGGGGAGAAATATTTTTCCCCTAGTTCTGTTATGTTATATTTGTAATGATATATTGTTACCCTGCTTTGGCTCTTATCAGACCAATTGTACCTCTTTGATGTTTTTACGTTGTGTCGCATAGCGATCTGACATGTGATTTGTGTGGGTCTGTCTTTTGTGTTTTTTATACTCTTTGTTAATAAAGTCCATTTCTATTTTTCACAATTCAGCATTTGAGTGCACCTTTTTGACCCTACTCTCCCTCCTTTTTAGTCATATATATATATATATATATATATATATATATATATATATATATATATATATATATATATTCATATACAGTATTATATAATCAGGATATGTGCACTGAGACCTACCTAAACAGTTGAGTTCTACACCTCTGATTATTCACACAGGTGTTTGTATTTTACTCACTTTTTTGATTGCAGGACACTCCGTTTTGAGTGTTTCTGCCATCCGCATTACCGATCCAGAACTTGTTATCACCGGTTCAGACCTTAGGATCACAGCATTTAATACTCGTTTTAATCCCCAATATTTTATTTAGTGATTTATTAAAGTTGTTTTAAATCCTCCATACCTCACCCATTTGATGTACTAGAGTGCCCAAACTAGGTTTCTTTTCTCTGTTTGTTGTTCATTAATACTTACCTAGGGAGCACCTACATCACTAACACATCATATCTATCGACAGCTGCGGGGGTCCCCTATATAATATCTCATCTCCTGGACCCTCACAGGTATTTAGAACGATACCTGTAGCAATAGCAAGATCTCTCAGAGGGGGGGGGGGAGTAGCGCTACATAAAATATATTTTTGCATTTAAGTAGAAGATACTGTATATAGGATCATATTTACTAAGCAGTTCTACAGACACTTTCCAGCATTGCTTAGTAAATAAGGCACTTTACAGCCTAATTAAACAAATGGGCTCTAGGGTGTTTTCTAACACAAAAGGGGTTTTATCACTAAGTAAATATGGCACTTTCTAACCAATTTACTTTAAAAAGGGTATAGGGTTTCTTACAGAATGTAATCTATGGAACAGCACTTCTTAATAAATATGGCCCATAGTTGTGTACATGCTTTCATTTTGCTTCTTTTCTGCTGGATTATATCTGAATAAAAGGTAGGGTAAAGACTGATCACAGCAAACAAAATAGGGCTGGAGGCTTGAATCCAAAACAAAAAATAATTTATTAATTGCGCATATCAGCAACAGGTAAAAAGTCCTCTGATGCGTTTCCCACCCGTAGGGTGCTTTTCAAAATTTGATAAAGCACCCTACGGGTGGGAAACGCATCAGATGACTTTTTACCTGTTGCTGATATGCGCAATTAATAAATAATTTTTTGTTTTGGATTCAAGCCTCCAGCACTATTTTGTTTGCTGTGATCAGTCTTTACCCTACCGTTTCTCCAATCTACCTCCGGACTGAAGCACGCCACGCCGAGACTCCAGAGACGCCATTATCGTGAGTGCTTTTTGCTTACTCTCATTCATTTTACAACGAGTGCACCACTGCATTGCTCCAGCTGCCCATACCGCCGTGTTGATGTCTGTGTACCAACGGGGTGAGTGTGGTTTTTATCATTACTGACACCCACCTGCACAGTTCAGATTCCCATGTCGGATTATTACAGGGCTAAATTGTGAGCAGGACTTTATGTGGCTATATATACACATTGTGCACTGCCGGTTATTGCTTTTATGGCATACATTGTCTCGGAACAGCTATTGACATTGTGACTCCGTATTGTTATACCTAGTAGCACCAGTTAGGTGAAGATTCTCACTTCTCCTAGTCCTACTATTATATCTGAATAAGCCTAGTGTGCAACTACTGTACATAAATAATGGAGTCTCGTATTGGTCCATTGCAGAAAATAACCAAAATACACCTAATCAGCAGAAGACATAAGAAAAGGATTTTTTTTTAAAAATTGCAAGCTGTTGACTAAGGGAAAAAAATAACAACCTGAAACTCAAAGGATGCTATGACCTAGAATAGTGTGTTTAGCACCAATGACATCGGTAAAAATAGCTATACACATTTCATCATTAGTGTACCTGCTAGTAGAAAAAGAGAAGAAGAAATCTGGAGCCACTAATGTATGACGGTAATCAGCGCACACGAACCCAAGTTTAAGAAAAGGGCTTTATTGCTACACACACACAGGGACAGGTAAACCATCTCCTCCCTCTACGTGTTTCATGCCACTATGGGCTCCTAGACAAAGTGCCCATAGTGGCATGAAACGCATAGAGGGAGGACATTGTTAACCTGTCCATGTGTGTTCAGCAATAGAGCCTTTTGCTTCAACTTGGGTTTGTGTGCGCTGATTACCGTCATAGAAAAAATCCCTTGAAGAAGTACGCGCATGCGTACGAAACGCGTCGGGAAGTTTCGAGTTTTTAGAGTATTTTCAGGTCGTGGTGAAGTCTGCAGTCCCAAAAGGAGAAATCTGCAGTCTTCAAAGTGCTACAACCGATTTGCGGCGTTATCGCGGTTGCTGAGGAGGACTGGAGGACTGGAGAAAGTGAGCCTGTGGTGGGACTACAGCGGAGGAGACGTCACGTCCGCCCAGAGGCCCCCGTCATCTGAGTCACCTGTTATATATTTATTGCAATGCCCTTGTGGCTTACAATATGTGGACAGAACAGGGAGAATGTTCCAGAGACGTGTCTATGAGCATATCTACAACATTAAGAGGGGCTTAGTGACACATAGTGTCTCGCATCACTTTTCTCTGTACCATGATAAAAATCCCAAGGGTCTTATCTGTCAGACAATTGAGCAGGTTGATGTTAATCCCAGAGGGGGGAGTAGACTCCAGCAGGCCAGTATGCATGAAGCTTACTGGATATATGAACTAAAAACTCTCTCCCCGAAAAGAATGAATATCGACTTTGAACTCAAAGCCTTTTAATAATCATTTTTAAGTCATTAATTCATTGTTCTGCCTCTGTACATTTGTATTCATTTTTAATGCATTTTCTATGTTCTTTTAAATGTTTTTAATGTTTTTTCTTAATGTTTTTTCTTTTATCCTATTTAATGTTTTATGTTTGTTCTGTATGTTGATTAGCATAGGCCGTTCTTTATGTGCTGCCGTTCATCAGCCTTACATGGGGTTAATATTAACTATCCAATTAACCAATAAGAACTTTGGACTGATGGTATATATACCATAGAGACTAAAAGGCAAGCACATCCCTTGAAGAAGTACGCACATGCGTACGAAACGCGTCGGGAAGTTTCGAGTTTTTAGAGTGTTTTCAGGTCGTGGTGAAGTCTGCAGTCCCAAAAGGAAAAATCTGCAGTCTTCAAAGTGCTACAACCGATTTGCGGCGTTATCGCGGTTGCTGAGGAGGACTGGAGGATTGGAGAAAGTGAGCCTGTGTTGGGACTACAGCGGAGGAGACGTCACGTCCTCCCAGAGGCCCCCGTCATCTGAGTCACCTGCCTTCCATCCCGGTCACGTGTGGACGCCAGGCAAAGTGCTCCGGTCACCATCTTGAGAGCCAAGCTGTATGCATCCAGTTCGTTGCCTTAACCTTTCCAGCATCTTGTGAGTAGGGTTGTAATTTTACCCCTCCGGATGCGGTTTATGCACTTTCCACACCACAATAAATTTGCTTTTATTAATATAAAGGCCGTGCTAGTGTTTAACGTTTGTATGTCTTGTATGTCCCAAATTGTTAGTCCTTGTCCACCCCCCCAGTGTTGTTTTACTGCACCATTATCTGTTTTTCTTTTCTCTTTTTCCACATATATCCTGCTGAGGTGAGAATCATCATATTTCATCATCTCAAGGACTGCATTTGGACTGTCACACCTGTATTGGTTTGGTATTTAACCTTTTTGGCGCCGGTCATCCCCTTTTTTTCGTTCTGTCACTCTGACTGGTTGTACCACCAGTCATTTACCTGGCTGCCTTACACTTTGTTATTTCATTTGATATATCATTAGCGCTGTTTTGCACCTATCTTTTTTCTGTGATTGCTTTGTGTTGTACATTCGGTGTTAGCTGCTGTTTTTTATATATTTATATTTTAATTGTTCCTATTAAGTGTAATCATGAGTTCTCTATTCATGAGATCTCGTCATAATGTCAATGTTGATCACATCTTTAGTGACCCAAGCTCAGTCCAATGTATAGAAAGTGTGACTGAAGATTTTCATCCAATACTTGCTCAGTTAGAGAAAACACTTATGCTAGAAAGCAAACAATGGTGGGAAGCCACCACACTGAGCAAGTATTTGGAAAATCACCGTATCCCTAGGGGGCTTAGGGTTCGCAAAAAACCTACCGGTGATGCACACAATGAGGGCTTCATGAGGGAATGGAATGAAATACTAGACCAGTGTTCGTTCTCTCTCATGAAGCTTTTGGTGCATCAGCGGAGAAAAACCCTAACCGAATTGGACGAACATATATTAGATATGAAGATCCAATTAGATCCTTATAAAGACAACAAAGAGTTGCTCGCTTTAGAACCGACAATTAAGAAAAGGCTAGATCAGGCAGAATTAGAGATAGTTCAAATCAACAACAAAAAATTTTCAGGGACAAACAAGACTATGACACTGGTTGTCAGAGAGATTGGGCAAAGAAATCCAAAGAGATTAATGTCACGAAGGTAGACAATAAGAAACCTAATTCAGCGATAGGATCCAAAGAATCCAATGTCAATAGGAGCAAATTTACACACAAGGGAGCCAATAATGGCCCCAAAAAACCCTCTACCAATGTACTAGTCCCTACACCGTTCGTTCCGGTTAAGCAACCTCTGCATGATAAAAATCTATATCTGCAACAAAAAAGAGCTAAGGAACGTTATGATGCACTTACATTACCTCAATCGATGCTCATTCCGGTCAGCAATAGATATACATTGCTGTCCGACATAGGATCAGAGAGTGATGTGGAGAGCATCTCGTATACACCACTCCCCACAACAGCCATTAAATCAAACTTTTCTTTTTCGAATGGAGGAAGGAAAGAGATCACATCTTCCCAGACATGGAAATAATCAAACATATATCAGAAATCCAACCTCCATTAAACCACAAAAAAAGAAAGACAGGACCCGAGGGAGAAGAGGAGGTACTAGTAGAAATCGGGTAAAAACTAAAAAAGAGCATCCGAATATCTTCAATGTCAGTCAGTATCAGCTCACTGATATTGAGAAAAAAGTACTCAACAAAGGGCTTAAGTTTGCTCCAGTCTGTGGACCGAATAGTTTTAATCTCTTTATAGATGTTCACAAATTTGCCCGCAAACTCGCCCTGAAAAAATATTTTGCTAGGGATAAAATTACTAATCAAATTAATCCCATTCAAGAGGTACGCAGCACTACTGACCCTCAAGAAAATATTTTAAAAAAAGCATCCACGTTCTATCCAAAGTTTGCGCAAGGACATCTAGTAAGCTCCTTTGTAGAGATGGTCAGCATAGATTTAGAGAACTCATGTAGAACATACAAAATTAAAAAAGACAATTTTAATATTAAAGAAAAAGAGGCAGTCCAAAATCTAGAGAATAATGACTCGATTGTCATAAAATCGGCTGATAAGGGTGGGGGTATTGTGGTCATGGACAAAGAATATTATTTAAAAGAGTCCATGAGATTACTGGGAGATGAGACCACATACCTCCCCCTTAACAGTGACCCTTTGGTGCATTTCAAAGCCGAACTTGGAATATTGTTGACTTCTGGTGTAGATAGTGGGGCAATATGTGAGGATGAGTTCAAGTTTTGTCTGTTCAGTTTCCACGTACACCGTTATTTTACTTTATACCTAAGATTCACAAAAATTTAACTGCACCTCCGGGGAGACCTTATTATTTCTGGTATCTCTTCCCTCACTTCAAATCTTTCACAATTTATAGATCACCATCTTCAACCTTTAGTCACTGGTGGTAGATCCTATTTGCGAGACACGACACATACGCTACAAATTTTAAAAGATCTAAAATGGCAGCACGGTTACATTCTTGCCACAGCTGATGTAACATCCTTATACACAGTTATCGACCATCATCAAGTATGCCAGGCCGTGTCTCGCAAACTGGAACACTCCAGTGGCTATTCACGCACTAAGAGGGATTTCTTAATGGAGAGTATTTGGTTTATTTTGACACATAATTATTTCACTTTCAATTCCCACTATTACATTCAGAAATGTGGTACCGCTATGGGCACGAGGTTTGCTCCTAGTTATGCTAACTTATTTATGGACAGTTGGGAGGAGGAGTTCATCTGGAACAACTGTCCTCTAGGAGCAAGCCTGGTGCTCTGGCGGCGCTACATTGATGATGTGATCTTTATTTGGTCAGGCACTCAGGATTCCTTAAATGATTTTTGCACATATTTAAATCAGAATCACCTTAATCTTAAGTTCACTTGTAGTTTTACTACTGAACACATTGATTTTTTGGACCTTCACATATATGTCAAAGATGATATATTGCACACTAAGACCTTCTTTAAGCCTGTGCAGGCAAATAACTATGTGCGCGCGGATAGTCACCATAATCCGCAGTGGCTGCGAAATATCCCAAAGGGACAACTGGTGCGTCTTAAACGTAACTGTTCCGAAGATGAGATTTTTAAGAAACAAGCAGAAGATTTAAAACAAAAATTCATTAATAGAAAATATCAAGAGTTTGAATTAAATGAGGCTTTTAATCAGGTTAATGAGATCAATAGGGACACTTTACTTCAGTACGATGTTAAAAAGAAGGAAACATTAAATAGATGTCACAATCAGGTAGCGTCAATCACTCAATACAATGAGATGGCGCCAAAAATTAAACAAATTATAAATAAATATTGGCCTATTTTATTACAAGATGAAGTATTGGCAGATATCCTTCCAAAAAAAGCTAATATTATATTTTCAAAGGCTAATAACCTGAAATCCAAACTAGCTCCCAGTTGTCCGGTGAAGCAAAAAAAACAGAAACTAGGAGGGAGTCTAAAAGGTTTCTTCACCTGTGCAAAGTGCGTAGCATGCTCTTTTAGTAAAAATTCTAAACAATTTACATCTAACGTCACCAATAGGAGTTACCCTATGTATAATTTCATTAACTGCCACTCCATGTATGTTATATATTTATTGCAATGCCCTTGTGGCTTACAATATGTGGGCAGAACAGGGAGAACGTTCCAGAGACGTGTCTATGAGCATATCTATAACATTAAGAGGGGCTTAGTGACACATAGTGTCTCGCATCACTTTTCTCTGTACCATGATAAAAATCCCAAGGGTCTTATCTGTCAGGCAATTTAGCAGGTTGATGTTAATCCCAGAGGGGGGAGTAGACTCCAGCAGGCCAGTATGCATGAAGCTTACTGGATATATGAACTAAAAACTCTCTCCCCGAAAGGAATGAATATCGACTTTGAACTCAAAGCCTTTTTATAATCATTTTGAAATCATTAATTCATTGTTCTGCCTCTGTACATTTGTATTCATTTTTAATGCATTTTCTATGTTCTTTTAAATGTTTTTAATGTTTTTTCTTAATGTTTTTTCTTTTATCCTATTTAATGTTTTATGTTTGTTCTGTATGTTGATTAGCATAGGCCGTTCTTTATGTGCTGCCATTCATCAGCCTTACATGGGGTTAATATTAACTATCCAATTAACCAATAAGAACTTTGGACTGATGGTATATATACCATAGACACTAAAAGGCAAGCACATCCCTTGAAGAAGTACGCGCATGCATACGAAACGTGTCGGGAAGTTTCAAGTTTTTAGAGTGTTTTCAGGTCGTGGTGAAGTCTGCAGTCCCAAAAGGAAAAATCTGCAGTCTTCAAAGTGCTACAACCGATTTGCGGCGTTATCGCGGTTGCTGAGGAGGACTGGAGGACTGGAGAAAGTGAGCCAGTGGTGGGACTACAGCGGAGGAGACGTCACGTCCGCCCAGAGGCCCCCGTCATCTGAGTCACCTGTCTTCCATCCCGGTCACGTGTGGACGCCAGGCAAAGTGCTCCGGTCGCCATCTTGAGAGCCAAGCTGTATGCATCCAGTTCATTGCCTTAACCTTTCCAGCATCTTGTGAGTAGGTTGTAATATTACCCCTCCGGATGCGGTTTATGCACTTTCCACACCACAATAAATTTGCTTTTATTAATATAAAGGCCGTGCTAGTGTTTAACGTTTGTATGATTTGTATGTCCCAAATTGTTAGTCCTTGTCCACCCCCCCAGTGTTGTTTTACTGCACCATTATCTGTTTTTCTTTTCTCTTTTTCCACATATATCCTGCTGAGGTGAGAATCATCATATTTCATCATCTCAAGGACTGCATTTGGACTGTCACACCTGTATTGGTTTGGTATTTAACCTTTTTGGCGCCGGTCATCCCCTTTTTTTCGTTCTTATTACCGTCATACTACAGTGGCTCCAGATATCTTCTCTTTTTCTACTGTCATACAGCTACAGCCAGGTTGGCTTGGAGAGTTGGTTCCTGGGGGAAGTCCCGTACCTGCTGAATTACCCACTAACCATCGCAAGAATTGAGATAAAGGTACCGGGACACTTCTGCGCAGATCGAAAGTCAGGCTATAAAGGTAAGGATCACAGAATATAACACTTGGGGTCTATGCAGTAAGCAGCGAAAAAATGCATTAGCCAGTTTTGGAACTAGCCATGTTTTTGGCGTGTTACACTCGCTGTATGCATGAATGGGCGAATCCGCGGAGAATCAATGCGCCACCACCATTTGCCAAGATGGTGACTAGCTTGGCGGGAATGTTCAAATGGCGTGCATGCACCACCAATGGCGTTTACGCACCGCCAATGGCGTTTACGCACCGCCAATGGCGTTCTGTTTCTGAATCGCGCGAGTAAACAGCCAATGGCGTGATTGAGCGGCCTATTTAAAGGTGACATTTGTTTATATTCTTTCTCTGTGTTGTTAGGAGAGAGAGAGAGGGAGTGACGGACAGAGCTGTGCATTGTGAGAGAAATTGAAACACGCGTTGATTGATTTGTTTTGTGCTGTTATATTTTGTTTGCAATTTATTGTTATTGTCTGTTTGAAAGTGTTTAGTGAGCTTGAGGTTTAATTTTTTTGTGTTGCTTGTGAGTGCTAGAGGTATGGACGGGAGGCGTGGGAGTCAGAGGACTGATGCTGGGGTGAGTGGTGATGCTGAGCTGAGTGATGTGAGTCAGGAGAGTGATGCTGCTGTGAGTGGTGATGCTGAGTTGAGTGCTGTGAGTCAGGAGAGTGATGCTGGTGTGAGTGCTGCTCGTGTGAGTAGTCGTGTGAGAGAGGGGAGTGATGCTAGGGTGAGTGGTGCTCGTGTGAGTAGCCGTGTGAGAGAGGGGAGTGATGCTAGGGTGAGTGGTGCTCGTGTGAGTAGCCGTTTGAGTAAGGGGAGTGATGCTAGGGTGAGTGGTGTTCGTGTGAGTAAGGTGCGTGGTGGTGGTGGGGTGCGTGGTGGTGATGGTGGGGTGCGTGGTGGTGGTGGTGGGTTGTGTGGTGGTGGGGTGCGTCGTGGTGGGGTAGTGTCTGATGGTGCAGTGCTCCTGGATTCTCTTCCATTGGAAGAAGGGGAGTCCAGTCAGTAGCAGCCACGTGCCAATGCTGCACGTGCTCAGAGGACAAAAACAAGCATGCAAAGAAATAAAAGATTTAATACGGCTGAAAATACAGCCCTTGTGACGGGCATTGTGGCCAAATATGATCAGCTGTATGGTCATTTAGTAGGTAAGAAAATGTATTCATTGATTATGTAACAAATTGTACTGCTACGATTATGCATAACTATGTTTAAATACATGTGATTTAATGAACGTCATGTATGTCATATGTAATACATGGCATCTATGTCAGTATGTAATGGAGCTTATGTATGTATGTAAATGTCCTTCATGTATTTCAAGATAGAATGCATGTAATAGATGCGAGAAGATAATATTTTTAATAACATTATCAGTTTGTCTTACAACTGAATATTTGATTTCATCACACAATTTATGTAATGTAGATTCATTATTAATTTCCTTGCTCCACTAGTTTAAGCCCGCATGCTCAGTACAGTGACTTTTACAGCATTATTTATCATGAATGTCACAGTAGACATAGCTTATTACTATTGTTGTCTAGCGGTATCAATGTGACATGTAAAACATGTATAGTTATGTCTATGTATTTTAATCTCTCCATTTTTATACATACATTACATAAAATCAATTGAGGCATACACTGCATAACTCTATATCCATACTCTTCCTCTCCCTCTGTGTACACACACAACACATTCGCTATACACACACAAAATGGTGGTACACAGACAATAAGAAATGTACACAGCACACATCAAAATCAAAATGGAGTTGTAACAGTTATCAGAGCCAGGCACCCCACCCCACCCCACCACCACACCACCACACCACACCCCTAAATCAACATAATGTTCAATTCAAATGTTGCATTTATGGAGGGGAGGAGTCAACTGTTGCCTGTGAGTTCTTGGCCAATCCCCTGTTCTGTCTCTGTTGTTCATTATGTTGATTGTCTGAAAGCAAAGACACTCAAAAATACACATTGTAATCTGCTTGAATGTGGCAGATTCAAGCATCATTACAACAAATAACATTATGTAATCCTACAGCAGTCCTGCACAACTCATGTTGTAGTTAGCCACATAAAGGGCATGTTTTATGGATATTAACAGTTCACCACAGATGCCTTAATTAGTGGGTCAGTATGAGTGATTCCTTCATTGAGGCAGCTGTGCACAAGTATGTAGTAAAACAAAACATGCCCTGTTTGCTGCGTTTAAACCCTGGGGTTCTGCATGTCTGTGATAAAGCATTATTGTCAATGATGGGTATATTATTACATCTTCTGACTATCCTGCAACATTTTCACTATTATGTCTATATTTTGATGTATACCAATGTATGTTGTAGTTTGTGTGCCATACATGTCAGATAAAGTTGCATATTGTCAATATGTTCATTGTTGCAAGCATTTCTGTGAACTTACCAAAACAGATAATTGATAGTACTCCATTATTGTATTATATTTAAAGGCCGGACCAGTTCCACAATTCGGCGACAAGTATGGGAGGATATTCATCTATCTGTGTCAGCATGTGGAAATCAGGTACAGACACTAAAAAAATTGTAAAAAAAAGTTTGACGATATCCGAAGAAATTTAAAGTACACCATTCAATTTGGGTGGAGACATGCTTCCGGGACTGGAGGTTGACCACCGGCATCACCTCTAATATTAACCCCTGTGGAGGAGATGTTGAGAGAGAAATTGTTACCAGTTGTAATATCTGATTTGCCTGGTGACAAAGAAATAGGCGTATATGGTGAAACTTTTCCAGCAGGTGAATAATTTATCTATATTTCATGTTGTTTAGAAAAATGTTGAATAGAATGTGACAGTCTACAAAATGTCTTGTAATGTTGTGTAAATTTTAACATTTAGGATATTGACAAACTGTACAAGACCCATTTCTGGTATGTTTTATCTTAGCAATTAATGTCAAAGAATCAATACTTATATTACTTATCCAATGTTATGTACTTACATACACATTTTGTCCCCTTTAGGTGCATTATTGGGTGACGTGGACCATGTATCATATTCTGATGTTAATAATTAAAATAAGGCTTCATACAATCATAACCATTTAATTCCTCTTAAATACTTCCAGTTAAGCTTCTATCATTAACAAAAGTATTCTTGTCAAATGTATGTTTTTGTTTATTCATATAGTTACGGATCCAGGGCAGGAAGGGAGCAGTGTCCTCAGGAACACCCAGAATAAAATACAAAAATAATCATAGTGCAGTATGAAAAATAAATGTAAGTCAAACTATGAAACTTGGCTCTTGTAGATAACCTACTTACAAAATGTAAGATTCAAAATTGCGGGTTTGTATTAAGGATGGATCTTTGGGCATCTCAGCTTGGGACCGCAGCATACAACAGCATACATCAATAGGGCTGGTGTCAGGCAGGATGATGTTTTCACATCGGCAGCAGCTCCCAATCAGTCATATGCAATCATACAAAGATAATGGAAACAATAGTGTTTTACCAGATAACACCAAATGTTATCATGGAAACGTGCAGGAAATGTACTCACAATGTATTAAATGAGCACATTCACATCAGGGTATCTTTAAGCAGTAGATAAACGGCTCGGCAGATGAAAACAAGCAAAAGAGAGATGTACTGGGTGCATAAACTTAATACACTGACACCACATGATCTCAACGTTGATTTTGAGATTGCACCTTTCCTCTAGTCATTATAATTGCACTTTCCTTCTTCTTTCCTTATCAATTCATGTCAGTTTTATATTATTACTTTATATTATGAATTTGTATTTTATTAATTTTAATATACTTTTGTCTAACTCTGTGACTTCTGAACTCAGTACTCATGATTAACTCATGTCTCTTTCTCTCTCTCCACCCTCCACCAAGCATCTCTATCCATTGACCCCCTACTAATTAAATTTTATTATTTATTCTTTTAATCTGTGTAGGCATTTTTACCCTTTTTACCCTTTTTTTCTATTAAATAAACTTATTTATGTATTTTATGCGTCGTTTTTTGGACCACAGAGATTATGTACCCATCTTGGGAGACTCTGTGTGTTATTATGTTAATTTTTTTGAGTGTAATCATGTGTGATTGAATAATTAATTGATTTAATTGAATAGGCTATTTAAATAACACCCAGTAGGGGACATAATCATTGCTCCTGAGGAAGCTGCGGTATGCAGTGAAACGCGTTGAGCCAAGCAAGTTCAGCCAGTTAGCAGAGCCCAGCAGTATTCACTGTTTGGTAGCTGTCTTTCTGCTGTACCCACGGAGGCATAGCTGCGGTCCGGCGTTCCTCCTACCCTTCGATCTACCCGCTCCTACCGGAAGTCATCACCGCCAGGCCAGGAAGTGACGACAGATGCCATCCATCCGGCACCGGACGAGGGGGCACCCTCGTGGAGGGCTAGTGAGTGGAGTGAAGTGGAGGACTTGTTTTCATCTGCAGAGCCGTTTATCTACTGCCTAAAGATACCCTGATGTGAATGTGCTCATTTAATACATTGTGAGTACATTTCCTGCACGTTTCCATGATAAAATTTGGTGTTATCTGGTAAAACACTATTGTTTCCATTATCTTTGTATGATTGCATATGACTGATTGGGAGCTGCTGCCGATGTGAAAACATCATCCTGCCTGTCACCAGCCCTATTGATGTATGCTGTTGTATGCTGCGGTCCCAAGCTGAGGTGCCCAAAGATCCATCCTTAATACAAACCCGCAATTTTGAAACTTACATTTTGTAAGTAGGTTATCTACAAGAGCCAAGTTTCATAGTTTGACTTACATTTATTTTTCATACTGCAGTATGATTATTTTTGTATTTTTTTCTGAGTGTTCCTGAGGATACTGCTCCCTTCCTGCCCTGGATCCTTAACTGTTGTAAGGGAATCAGTGCATATTCCCTGGAAGGTTGAGAGAATATTTCAGTTTCACGAACATTTATATTCTTTGTTCACATTTATAGTTGTTAAGCGCCTTTCCAAGTCACTGGGTTTCACACTATTCATATAGTTACACCTGTGCGTCACAACACCGAAGAAGAGGTGGCCACATCTGATTCTTCTTTGGCATCATCACTACTGGAAGGTGAGGCTATAATGTTATGATTATAGAATGTGTGTATTTTAACGTAACAACAAACATATGGATGAACATAGATCACATGCACATGGTGGTGATATGGTCATACTTATTAATAGTAACTTGACAAATGTTGTTGCACTCATATAAATGTCACAAACCGATAACATGGTTTGTGAAATAATGGCTCCCAAATTAGGCTGTGAAAATTATAAACTTTGCTACTATGTCAGGTCACTATGAATGTTTACATCTCAAATACAAATATTCTTAAATATTTGTGGCAATGCATATATTTACTACACTAATGTTCGTATTTTATGTTCAACATTACATTACACACAAAATAGTTGTGTTTGCAAAAAATGTAGTACACTTGGTATAGTAACATTTATTTAAACATGTTGTATCTTTCATGGGCTTCAAAATATGGCCTATCACCTCCATTCATTATGTTATAATATTACATGTTAATCATGTTTGCATAAAATGTGTATGTAAACATTAGTTATGCCATGAAACGACAGTGGGCACAATAGTGTAGGGCGCTGCACTGAAAATGGAGGTAGTTTGTGCTTAACTATGCTTGCACTGGTCTTCTTTCTGCACACAGACACAAGCAACCCATCTTGTCGTATATTATGTTTTTTTGGTCTAAACTGTCAAGAAGCATGCGTGTATTGAACTTCAACTACACTATTAGGTGTGTGTCTGTGTGTGTCTGTGTGTTTGTGTGTCTGTGTTGGTTGTTAATCATGTTTTGACAAAATGGTGGTTAAACAGTATCCAAAAATTTGTGCTTCTGTACTCTCTATGTTGTCACAAGTTGATACTTCTAAAAAGTACACACACATGAAAATCAACACACACATTGTGATAATCCATGGCAGCACAGTTGGTTGTGAAATGATGCAGGACAGCCTGTGTTTGTGCTTTCAGACTTGGTGATGTCACTGATACCACATCCAGCAGCATAATGTAGCAAAGGGAAGATGTCAGTACAATGTAGACATTTGAATTTCTATGCCATCCCCTTTCTAAATATGTTGATTATTTATGTTGCAGGGGGTGTCATAAAAACTATTTATGATAATGGTTATGTGCATAATAATTTACATCAAGACACGTCACCATTCAGTCAATGATCAATGAATCATGTTTAACTGTTGCTGAATAATGCCACAGACAAAGCTATTTTGCAAAGGTTTTTGTTTAGAATAATTTTAATTATGTAAAAACTCATATGTTTAAAAAACACATGCTGACATAAAAACATGTTAACAATGTCAAATGTTAATTGCCATTTTTATCTTTAATACATAGAAATTGAATCTCCTGAACATCACAGTCCAGTATTAACCGAACCACGTCGATTACAACATGCCAGTAATTAACAAGACAGTTTGGCAGCAATTGATGTGTCCGAATCAAGGATGATATTAATCCAAAATACCCACAATCAGGAATTAATGGGAGTACACCAATGTATGGCATCAGAAATGCGGCAAATGAAACAGATCATCATAAAAATCCCGGAAGAATTGCATATCATGAATAAGACATTCAAAACACTTGTGAACACTCTACTACAAGTGAATAATCTTCTACCAGACTCTACAGGAAATGAAGGGCAGTTTAGCGGCAACAATGAAGGTTCTTTCTATGCAGGCATTTTGTCACCACAAACAGAGTGTGTTAAATGTATCTAGTGATGACCTATCCGAAGTAAGAAGCTTTAATCTTGAATCACCAACGAGGGTTGAACCAATGCAGACATCTAGTACAGATGATAATCTTCAAGAGGCACCTATAAGGTCAACAAAAAGGAAAAGGTCAAATATAGAAACAGAACGAACTTCCCTTGCCTGGAAGACATTGTCCAATAATGGTCAACACTATACCCAGGCACAAGGTACACATGTCTATAACCAGGCTACAAATCTTACACTGTCTACCCATGCCCAAAGTGCACCTGTCTTTACCCAGGCCCAAAGTGCACCTGTCTTTACCCAGGCCCAAAGTGCACCTGTCTTTACCCAGGCCCAAAGGGCACCTGTCTGTACCCTAGCCCAAAGTGCACCTGTCTTTACCCAGGCCAAAGTGCACCTTTCTGTACCCTGGCCCAAAGTGCACCTGTCTGTACCCAGGCCCAAAGTGCACCTGTCTTTACCCAGGCCCAAAGTGCACCTGTCTGTACCCAGGCCCAAAGTGCACCTGTCTGTACCCAGGCCCAAAGTGCACCTGTCTTTACCCAGGCCCAAAGTGCACCTGTCTTTACCCAGGCCCAAAGTGCACCTGTCTGTACCCAGGCCCAAAGTGCACCTGTCTTTACCCAGGCCCAAAGGGCACCTGTCTGTACCCTAGCCCAAAGTGCACCTGTCTTTACCCAGGCCAAAGTGCACCTGTCTGTACCCAGGCCCAAAGTGCACCTGTCTTTACCCAGGCCCAAAGTGCACCTGTCTTTACCCAGGCCCAAAGTGCACCTGTCTGTACCCAGGCCCAAAGTGCACCTGTCTTTACCCATGCCCAAAGTGCACCTGTCTGTACCCAGGCCCAAAGTGCACCTGTCTGTACCCAGGCCCAAAGTACACCTGTCTGTACCCAGGCCCAAAGTGCACCTGTCTGTACCCAGGCCCAAAGTGCACCTGTCTTTACCCAGGCCCAAAGTGCACCTTTCAATAACCATCCTCAAATTCTTCCAGTGTCTACCCAGGCACAAGGTACAGATGTCTATAACCAGCCTCAAATTCTTCCTGTGTCTACCCAGGCCCAAAGTGGACTTGTCTTTAACCATCCTCAATTTGTTCCAGTGTCTACCCAGGCACAAGGTACAGATGTCTAGAACCAGCCTCAAATTCTTTCAGTGTCTACACAGGCCCAAAGTGGACTTGTCTATAACCATCCTCAAATTCTTCCAATGTCTACCCAGGCCCAAAGTGGACTTGTCTATAACCATCCTCAAATTCTTCCAGTGTCTACCCAGGCCCAATGTGGACTTGTCTATAAGCATCCTCAAATTCTTCCAGTGTCTACCCAGGCCCAAAGTGGACTTGTCTATAACCATCCTCAAATTATTCCAGTGTCTACCCAGGCCCAAAGTGGACTTGTCTATACCCATCCTCCAATTCTTACAGTGTCTACCCAGGCCCAAAGTGGACTTATCTATAACCATCCTCCAATTCTTACAGTGTCTACCCATGGCCAGAGTGGTGCAGCAAATGTTCAGACACAAAGTGCAGCAGTCATTACCCCGAATAAAAAAAAACTAAAAGAGGTGTTAAGCCACAAACAAATGAAAGTGAGCCATCAAACAGGCCACTTACTCGTTCACAAATTAAAAAGACAAAATAAAATACATTTTTATAATCTATATAGTTTTGTGTTGTTATTCAAGAAAATACTTTCAAGTTGTGTTCATGTTTGTTTTAAGTGTGTTGTGAATATGTATGTACAGTAGCTGAAATGGCAATTGTTTGCATTAATACATGTAGTAGCATTATGACACGTGAATTTCATTACATATTCTACTTGTGTAAAGGGTATAATATATAAATGTACATACAAATTTAAGCCAACACTCATTTGCACATAGACTACTTTAATGCCCTTGTAACAAGGGAGTAATCCCTGTTCAAGTAATGTGCCTTTAATCTAGCTGTGTGGTGGTTAATTGCTGGTAGTCAATTAATAAACACCACCTGCCTGATTTTGATTGCTTACAAAGGCCTGTCTGTTGAGACTGGAAATTACTCCTTAGCTCACTTGTGAGCTGACCTTTGGAGACAGTGCAGCGGTTCTTGAGTCTCCCAGGAGAGACTGACCAAAAGAACACAGATCTCTGGAGCTGACCATGTCTTGAGCTCTGCCAGAATACACAGCAGAGCTGCTTCCAAGACACAGGGAAAACTACTAAACCTGAAGCTGACACATCCTGAGGGAAGGGAGCTGAACCAGGAACTGAGAAGAGCTTCCCTCCAAAAAACAGATAAGACTTTCATTCTTAAGAGACTTCTTATATCTGCTTATTTCATGCTATGTGTTTGGGGCTGGGAGAAATGCTTGACTAAGGGAGATGTGAATTAATTGCATAGTGTTTCACTAGAAATACTCCCAAGTGAATAGAAGCTTTGTTCCCCCCCTGTGTTTGGATGGATTTCCTGATGAAAAGGAAAAGGCACAATAAAGCCTTATTATAATTTCACCTTATAAAAGTCTCCAATTGTGTACCTCTGTGAACGTCCGTCTACATATGGTGTCTGAAGTGGGACGAGAGGTGTCTTTGTAGTTAAAAAGGACCGGAGATTTTTATGTGAAATTTTTTTTTATGCTTTTTGCCTACAAAAAAGCTGAGCAACTTAGAAAAAAAACAAAAAAAACCTCATGCAGCAGAGATCAGAGTTAAAGGGATACACACCACTGAAAACTTACAAAACCACAGATGGACTCTTTGCGCCAATCCCAAGAGGAGAGAGGCTGCTTCAGCCTTAACCTTATTTGCCTATCACAAAGTGTAATATGGTCATTGAAATAGGGGTTTTGCCTTCCAGGTATAGTCAGGGTTCAAGAAGTGAGTCAGTCCTTAAAAATGGATAGGTTTTTGTTGTTTTCAAAAGTTTCGCTGAAGCAGTGTATACAGATGGTGACCCACTTGTGGTACTGATTTTGCAAATAAAGGTTGCCACACCGCATGGGGCTACCAGCTGTGAATGGAGTATATGCAGAAAAGTGTGAAAATTGATACAAAACTGTGCTGAAGCAGGGGAAATTTTAGCAAACAAATGCTGAGTGTAAAATTGCCCTATAGGGGAAAAAGGGATTTCTGAACTGTGTAAAAGGTATTTCAAAGCCAATTGCTGAGTGTTGAGACACCCTGCCGGGAATGAAAGAAATAGTCCACTGCAAAGAATGTTTTTTTTCTGCAAGTAAAAAAGTCTGCCTATATATAACTTGGGAGAAAAACAGACACCCAAAGTGTGAAGTGTGAATGCCATAATACCCAAAGATGAGACTGAAAATTACTGAACTCAGGCAGAAAACCAAATTCTGTTTCTGAAGCGGAGGGATCGCACCTAGCAAGTAAATGGTGTAAAGCAAACAGAAGTTTTTACCTAGCAACCACACATTCAGCATACCTAATGAAAGATTAAACCTAGCAAGTAAATGGTGTAAAGCAAATAGACTTTTTTACCTAGCAACTGCACATCTTGTATACCAGATAAGAGAAAATGCATGCGCAGGACTGCTGATATTGTAAAACTTATCCATGAAAGAAAAATTCTACAGAGATGCCTGTGAGAGCTACGACCTCTACAAGCAAAATATGCCCACTTGTAGGACTACCACAATTGGCTGTTCTAGCAAATAGAGTGGCAACAGCTGCAAAAGCGCCTCCTGAGGTCAGGAAGAAAATGACACCTGATAGACTACAAATGGAGGAAAAGATGCAGCGTTCCTGTAATGAACCCTACCCCACGGAAGAGTGGCCCTTCCAATCCAATAAAGAGGAAGACATCTCTTACGGGGAACCCGAACCGAGTCACACCCACAAAACACCCCAAGAATGGTGGGGGTGCCTGAACTCAGCACGAACAGAAAAGACCGCTCCCTTTGATGATGAATATGATCAGCAGGAGACAGAGCGGGAGTAGTGGATCACCGAATATTTCCGTCAGCTATTACAGTTGCAATAAAAGCCGGGTGGATCCAGTGACACTGCTAAAATTTCAAATAAAGGAGACCCCAGTATTCCTGAAGGGACGGAGTCATCCAAAACAAAAAAGCAGAAAAAGAAAAGCGGTTCTTCACTTACCGTGGAAGGAACAGACACATCCGCAGATCCTGTGGAGGAAAAGGGGGACCGAGTTGCCCTGCAGCCTAGAGAAAATGGAGAATTCGTCCCGCGGTTAACCGAATAACCAGAGGGCCAAAGGCAGAAGTCGTGTACCCCAAAGAAGTGTCTGTCCGGCGCCAACAGTGAGGAACCCTCAACCAACCATCCCAGGGAAGTGGAACTGGAACCAGTGAGTGACGATCCCTTGACCAACCCTGAAGATGCCCTGAAAAATGCCAGGCATGACTGTGATATGCTCCGTGAATAATTGAAACAAAAGGAAGATGGTTACACAGAGCTACAGAAAAATAACGTGAAGCTACAGGAATATGTGCTTGCAATGTACTCTTTAGCCAGGACAGAATTGGACGATCTCAAGAGTGAGCTAGATACTGCAAATGCTACTATTTCCATCATGAATGAAAAGCAGAGCCAATCTGATAAAATGGTGGCTACGATAAAGCGGAAGTATGAGTAGGCACTGAAGCAGATGACAGTCTTCCAGCAAGAGGTTCATACTCCTCACATAGAGATGAATGCCTCACGACAGGAGGTCAACAGTGTCCGGATAGAGGTGGACGTATCTCAGAAAGAGGTTCAGACACTCCGCAGAGCACTGGATGCCTCACATCATGAGACCAACAGCTGCCGCACATACCTGGAAGTTTCCAGAAAGGAACTACACAGTCTCACTGAGGAGCTGGACATTGCTAAAGAAACTATTGCCAATCTTAATACAAATCTCCAAGTCTCCCAGAAGGAGCTTCAGACCCTCAATCTAGAGAAGGATGTCTCACGCCAGGAGACTGTCAGTCTCAAAGCAGAAGTGCGTAAATGGAAGGAGGACTGCAAAGAGGCCCTGAATAGTACAGAGACTGAAAAAGGAGAACATTAAAGATTACAAAGAAAAAACATAAAACTCAAAGAAGAAAATTTTAATTTGACAAACGACGTCAAGGAAAAAAATGAAAAGCTGCACGAGCTTAAAGAAATAAATAGACTTTTGGAAGGTGAGAAGTTTGAAGCAGAGCACCGATTGCAGAACCAACTGCAAGGTCTGCATACGCACCTCGAGAAGGCAGAGGAAAAGCAGCGAACTCTGTAGGATGACAATCTGCAGGCTATTAAAAAAAATTCAAGTGCTGCAGGAACGTCTGATGACCCAGTATGTCCCCGCAAAGCAGCATGAGAAACTGAAGGCTACCCTGAGCATCACCAAAGCAACGCTAAAAGCCAAGCTTAGAACCCAGGTGACGTGGCACAAAAGGGAGCACAAGAAGGTCCAGAAACTGAAACAAGTAACTGTGGCCCAAGCAAAGAAGTTCATAGTGCTTCACAATGCAATAAAAATGTGGAAGCAAGCTCAGAGAAAGCAAAGCATGCAGATAAATTCCCTGAGAAGAGACTTGCAAGACGCACTCAAAAAACAGGGATCTCTCGCGGATGAGATTACAGTCCTACAAGGACAAATATTGACTCTGACTAAGCGTCAGTATCCCACAGCCTCAAAAACCCATGAAGACAAGGGTACAGTGAGAGCTGGGAATACTGCTCATCTGAAAGACAAGGTTGCAAAATTTGAACCACCTACTGCACCGACACACTTTATTCAAGCAAATACCCAGTATGTACCTGGCATATACCTGAATGCGCCGCTCCTCACCTCTGACAAGCCCCGTTGCGTTTGCCTTCCCAGCCTGGGTTCATGCCTGGCTGATGGGCGGCTGATCTGTTAAATGATAATGATTAGGATTTAATAGGCTGCAATGCTTCGCGTGTCTACCAGATGGCATAAATTCATGAATTGTAATGCAGTATATATATATATACTGTGCAGTATTGCAGCCAGCGGGAATAAAATGCTTCAATCCCTGCCTGGAAAATACCTCAATGCACTCGGGCAGAAAACAGTCACAAACCTCAATACACCCGGGTATACCCGAATTCGTGGGACTAGCCGAGCTCGAATAAAGTGTGTCGCCAGTGTAAACAAGCACTAGCAAAACCTTCAGCCACCCAGCAGGCAGCAAAAGAAGGTACAATTGAAGAAGCTGAATTAAACCAGAAGAATCCTTAGCTGAAGTGGGTGTGGAATTGCAACTTAATCTAAAAGGGGCTGTTTTTAAACGCTCTGCAACTGCTGCCATACAGTATGCCTACAATAAGACGAGCACCCGACGCGAGGGAAATCTCATGACCGCGCACGTAGAAAAAAGACTATACTTGGAAAAAGTCCTCCTCGAGCAACTGAGGGGTGCTGATCTCAAACACCTTCAGGAGGAGACACGAATAAACTGGAGAAAGGGCTCTAATCCCAGCAGGACTGAGGGTTCTCTTCCTTCATCCACTCTCATTCAAGTCACAGAGATATCTAGAATGAGAGTGGAAGGATGGGCTTTGGCCGTGGCAAGCCCGAGCTTCCCACAAACAGGGGAGGTATGTAACAGGGGAGTAATCCCTGTTCAAGTAATGTGCCTTTAATCTAGCAGTGTGGTGGTTAACTGCTGGTAGTCAATTAATAAACACCACCTGCCTGATTTAGATTGCTTACAAAGGCCTATCTGTTGAGACAGGAAGTGACTCCTTAGCTCACTTGTGAGCTGACCTTTGGAGACAGAGCAGGGGTTCTTGAGTCTCCCAGGAGAGACTGACCAAAAGAACACAGATCTCTGGAGCTGACCATGTCTTGAGCTCTGCCAGAATACACAGCAGAGCTGCTTCCAAGACACAGGGAAAACTACTAAACCTGAAGCTGACACACCCTGAGGGAAGGGAGCTGAACCAGGAACTGAGAAGAGTTTCCCTCCAAAAAACAGATAAGACTTTCATTCTTAAGAGACTTCTTATATCTGCTTATTTCATGCTATGTGTTTGGGGCTGGGAGAAATGCTTGACTAAGGGAGATGTGAATTAATTGCATAGTGTTTCACTAGAAATACTCCCAAGTGAATAGAAGCTTTGTTCCCCTCCTGTGTTTGGATGGATTTCCTGATGAAAAGGAAAAGGCACAATAAAGCCTTATTATAATTTCACCTTATAAAAGTCTCCAATTGTGTACCTCTGTGAATGTCTGTCTACATATGGTGTCCGAAGTGGGACGAGAGGTGTCTTTGTAGTTAAAAAGGACCAGAGATTTTTATATGAAATTTTTTTTATGCTTTTTGCCTACAAAAAAGCTGAGCAACTTAGAAAAAAAAAAAAAAAAAACCTCATGCAGCAGAGATCAGAGTTAAAGGGATACACACAACTGAGAACTTACAAAACCACAGATGGACTCTTTGCGCCAATCCCAAGAGGAGAGAGACTGCTGAAGCAGCTAAACCTTATTTGCCTATCACAAAGTGTAATATGGTCATTGAAATAGGGGTTTTGCCTTCCAGGCATAGTCAGGGTTCAAGAAGTGAGTCAGCCCTTAAAAAGGGATAGGTTTTTGTTGTTTTCAAAAGTTTTGCTGAAGCAGTGAATACAGATGGTGACCCACGTGTTGTACTGATTTTGAAAATAAAGGTTGCCACACCTCATGGGGCTACCAGCTGTGAATGGAGTATATGCAGAAAAGTGTGAAAATTGATACAAAACTGTGCTGAAGCAGGGGAATTTTTAGCAAACAAATGCTGAGTGTAAAATTGCCCCATAGGGGAAAAAGGGATTTCTGAACTGTGTAAAAGGTATTTCAAAGCCAATTGCTGAGTGTTGAGTCACCCTGCCAGGAATGAAAGAAATAGTCCACTGCAAAGAATGTTTTTTTTCTGCAAGTAAAAAAGTCTGCCTATATATAACTTGGGAGAAAAACAGACACCCAAAGTGTGAAGTGTGAATGCCATAATACCCAAAGATGAGACTGAAAATTACTGAACTAAGGCAGAAAACCAAATTCTGTTGCTGAAGCGGAGGGATCGCACCTAGCAAGTAAATGGTGTAAAGCAAACAGAAGTTTTTACCTAGCAACCACACATTCAGCATACCTGTTCCCCCCCACCCCCTGTGTTTTGGATGGATTTCCTGATGAAAAGAAAAAGGCACAATAAAGCCTTATTTTAATTTCATCTTATAAAAGTCTCCAATTGTGTACCTCTGTGAACGACCGTCTACAGCCCTACATTTCCAATTCATGTTGGCTACATGATTATTAAATTATTATGTTAAATACATATGTAGTCAATAAAAATGCTAGGACAGTGTTCAAAAGTACATACAGTTCACGTTACATGAAATTATTACCATCATTTTATTTGCCTTTGTACATTAATATGTACATTCAGTAATAGTAGCCCTAATATGCTACATTCACTCTTTATGTATTCATGTCATTATCATAGTTAAACTTACTACATTTGAAATTGTGTGTGTGTGTGTGTGTGTGTGTGTGTGTGTGTGTGTGTGTGTGTGTGTGTGTGTGTGTGTGTGTGTGTGTGTGTGTGTGTGTGTGTGTGTATTGTGACATACGGCTTACTCCGGGGCTCCGCCGTCTGTCCGGGACTGTTAGAACACGGTCTTTTAGGGTAGGTTAAATGATGAGACGTCACGTACTGTTCCTTTAAACAGGCTATGCCTGGTTTATTCAGTCCCAGGCACTGAGACTGCCACAGTTTAAACAGAAAACAAAGCCAAACAAAAAGCTGCTCGTCTGAGCGATAACTTAAACTTAGATGTCCCTGACTCAGAGTTGGAAGTGGCTTGTCCACTTCCACCAACAAAATAAGTACCTTTGCAGTCTTTAGACAAACTAACAGAATGAATGAAGCGATTTGGGAAAGAGGCTTTCTCACCCCTCTGCAGTTCAGCAGCCTTCCAGGCTCTTGGGCGGGGCCCAGAGGAAACAGGAAACAGGTCTTATATACCTGAACTCTAATCAGCATGACAGGTGACAGAAAACAGGCAGCAGACAAACTGTGGAATGGAGTGCCTGTACCACGAGGCTGCCCTGTTCAGCTTAGACAGGACTGAAACTGTTCAGTATCCTGGGAGCCCTGTATATGGAGTTTATTACCAACCCCTGGTTTCTGTCACAGTATATATATATATACATATGAAAGACAGAGAAATACAGTGTGTGTGTGTGTGTGTGTGTGTGTGTGTGTGTGTGTGTGTGTGTGTGTGTGTGTGTGTGTGTGTGTGTGTGTGCGTGTGCGTGTGCGTGTGCGTGTGTGTGTGTGTACATATATTTATATATTTGGATATGAAACTGGTCCCGAGAGGACTTAGGATAACAAAGAAACCAACCTTTGAGGCAAATGAGACATTTACAGCCAGTTGGAATACCATTTTGGAAGACTGCTCTGTCTCTCTCATTAAGCTTCTAATCTCCTATAGAGAAGAGAGATTGGAGGTCTTAGGGAGAGAGATAGCCCAGGTACAGGCGATTATAAAACCATTTGAAGGAAAGGAAGAATTCATCTCATTAGACGAATTAGTATACAAAAGAGTAATTTCATTTGAAAAAGAAATTATTGAGAGAAAAACAAACAAACTTAAACGTGATAAGGATGACTATGCTAATAATAGAGTTAGAAACTGGAAGAGGAATAAAGATTTTAATAAACATCACAGATATGGTCGATCCTATTCCAGTTATAGAGAAGAAAATAGAGGCAATAAACATTATAAGAAACCTATATCTAATGAAAAAGAGAAAAATGAAATCATTACATTGATTAAAGAAGCACTGTTGGACAAGAAAGACAAACGTGATAGACCTTGCCCCTTACCCGATACTCCCTCTGCAAACTGCTCCACCTCCAATCATAACTCTGTATTAAGACTGATTGTGAGGACAACTTGGACATCCAAGAGCAGGATGCGGGGGCGGTGAGGGACGGGGCAAGATCTAAAACGTCTCACAAGGGACCCAACAGTCACACTGGTAATACAATTTCACCTAACAAATCACACAAAACTACCTCTTTTTTAGAACAAAGAGAAAAGGAGAAGAAATACCCACTTTGGGAGAAGCAAGTCCAACCACTACCCCGAAGGAAACGAGATTCAGGGGAGTCAGAGGAGGAGCAAAAAAGCAAAGACAGAAGAAAATGAAGTTGATGGAGGCTACACCCACCAATTATGGTATTTATAACTTATCCTCACATACATTAACTCCATATCATTTAACACTATTAGCCAAAGGTTTATCTTTTTCTCCTAGTAGAACTCCCAATAGGTTTGACTTATTTGTGGATTTGAATCGGTACAGTACATCCGTAAGCTGACCCTTATGCGACATTTTACACTCAAAGGGGAACAGAATAAACAATATAATTTTAACACCCAAGAAATAGAATGCATTAATGCTCTTACTTCTTTTTTGGTAGAATCTGAGAATTAAACCAGCTGCAACAGTACACAAACACCAGCTAAATTTAACATATTGTTAGATCCTCTAAATAAAAGATTAGCACATGACAATTTGTTACCTGATAACTTATTATCTGATATAACTATTCATGAGGAAGATGTGAACTCATCAGTAGATCCAAGTCCATCTTTACGAACTGACCCTGAGAGCAATATAATTTACAGGTCATCACCTTTTGCTCCAAAATCGGTATATTTCCCCTACCAATCAAAGGGGAACTTTATCGATACTTTTTATACACTGGTTCTTGGGGACCTTGAAAGGTTGTGCCAAAAAAATGTGGAACTGAAACACAGTAATTTAACTAAAGAAGAGATTGCAACCATGATCAATATAAAGAATAACTTTGATCTTATAGTCCGGCAGGCAGACAAGGGTGGTGCTATCGTTCTACAGGATCGTGTTGACTATATATGCGAAGCCCATCGTCTTCTACATGATTCTGTATCCTATACTATACTAGATGAGGACCCAGTTATGGGCTATCAGTCGGAATTTCAGAATCTCCTCCAGGAAGCACTTAATAAAGGGATTATCACTAATTTAGAGAAAAAATTTTTATTCACTAAACACCCTAGGACACCTATATTTTATCACCTACCAAAATTGCACAAAGATAAAGTTAATCCACCAGGGAGGCCTATAATATCGGGGGTGGGATCGATGACATCCAACTTGTCCCAATATATTGACTATTATTTACAACCATATGTCACAAACTTAAAATCACATATTAGGGACACATTGCATGTCATCGATTCCACCTCTGATATTATTTGGAAGGATACCTTTCACTGGATTACATGTGATGTATCTTCACTATACACTTGTATTGATCACACTAAAGCTATCCAGGCTATTAATCACTTTTTTGAATTAGACACTAACCTTAACCCTTCACAGAAAACTTTTCTTTTAGCATGTATTCAATTTATTTTAAGTCACAATTATTTCTTATTTGAAGACACATATTATTTACAAATCTTTGGAACGGCTATGGGTACCAGATTTGCCCCCAGCTATGCTAATCTCTACATGGGACTGTGGGAGAGCACCCATGTGTGAGAGAATGCTAGTCTGAGGGGTGGTCTGATTTACTATGGCCGTTTCATAGATGATATTATTTTTATTTGGGATGGTGATAGGGATATCCTGGAGGAGATTCTGTCATCCTTTAATACTAACGACATGGGCCTAAAATTTACACATACTGTACACCCTAGCACCATTGTCTTTTTGGATTTGGAACTATATATTGGCAAAGAAAATCAGATTCAGACAAGAACACACTTTAAATCAGTGTCATCCAATAGCTATTTACATTATGGTAGCAACCATTACAAAAAGTGGCTAAACAACGTGCCTAAAAGTCAGTTCTACAGAATCAGGCGCAACTGCTCAGAGGACTCTGACTTTACATCACAGGGGAGGGATCTATCTAAAAAGTTTATAGAGACGGGCTATGATGTGTCTGTTGTTAATAAAGCATTTCAGGATGCAAGTCTTATAAAAAGAGATACACTTTTGGACCAATCAAAAAACAAATCTGAATCAATGCATGTAAGTAGAAAAAAGGAGTACAAATCAAATAATGCACCGAAATTTGTCACACAATTTAATCAGTCTGCTCACCAAATTAGAAACATTTTAAATTGTCACTGGAAAATAATACGCAATGATCCTGTAATTGGCCACCTAGTACCTGAATATGCTCCAACTGTATTCAGAAAAGAGAGGAGTATTAAAACATTGCTGGCACCAAGTAAACTCAAAATCAAAAAGATTATTAATCAAAATATGGCTCTAAAGGTGGGGAACTTTAGATGTGGAAGAGGCCGGTGTCTTACTTGTAAACATTTGATAAAATCTAATAAATTTACATCACATTCAAATGGTACGTCATATGAAATAAAAGATCATATAATTTGTCTAACTGAATATGTTGTGTATCTCATTTCATGCGAATGTGGCACACAATATATAGGCCGTACATCTAGGGCTCTTAGTACACGGTTCTTGGAGCATCGGCGAAACATTATAAATGGGTGCCAAACACACAGCCTCTCCCGTCATTTTTGTACTAGTCACAACAAAGATCCTAAATCCCTTTCTGTTATGGGCATTGAGTTCATCCCCCCCTCCTATATGGGAGGAGATCGCTTTCAAAAGTTATGTACCCGAGAAACTTATTGGATGTACATTTTGGATACCACTAATCCCAAGGGACACAATGACCATATTGGCATAAGTACCATAGTTTGAACACCCCTAATGGGGTGTCCTCCAAAGGTCTGGATTGAATGCTTAGCATTCCCTTTTGGCTATGGTCTTTTGTCTGGTCATTGTGATTTAATTCATTTATCAAGGGTATTGGTTAGCTTCGTGCTCGGTACGATTCACTTCTACAAATGGTCAATTTTTATTTTTATTTTTATTCTTATTTATTTATTCATTTATTTTTATAATTATTATTATTTTCATTTTCATTTTTATTTTTATTTTTATTTATAATTATTTTTATTTTTATTTTGATTTTGATTTTTATTTCCTAATTATCCCAATTATTTTCCTCTCATACAACACACAATATTCACACACTTATAATTCATTCATTAAACACTGATATTCACCTATAATACACTTATTTATATACACATATAATTTATATTTTCATTAGATTATAGACACCAACACAATATTCCAACATATTATTTTAATATTATGTATGATAACACCCTTCATGCACATGTTTAATTAAACACCACAATATTTAAAATCACATTGCAAGTCACCTTCACTTCCTTTTCTCTGTCGTTGCTTTGGATCCATCTAACTCTGCCTCCTCTGACTCCATGCTGGCATCCAAACATTGGGTAACTATCTTGGTGACAAATTAGTTAACTATCCTGGTGGTAATTATGGATTTATGTATATGATGTCATTAATCAATAGTTCAAATTAGATATCAGTGATTTGTATTTTGGACTAACCAATTATTGTTGTTTTTTAAGAAGTCTTTTAAGAAATTATTTTTTACAGATATGGTTTGTTAAATTCCTCTTTCTTGTCTGTCTTGAAATAATCTCCAGTAATCTAATCAAAATACATTTACTAGTGCTGTTTGTTGACTAATCTCTAGATCATCCACTCAATTATTTATATTGATAACATCAGTACTGTTGCTATATTGACATTGCGTACACTACTCCTTAATAATCAATGGGGTCCTCATAAAATGTGCTACTCATGTATTTATACTTATATGCACTGTATAATTGCTCCATTCAAGGTATATGTATGTGTAATCGACTAATTGATTGTTTTAAATATTTTATTGGCTAAATTGCTTGTTACCTCCATATAAATACCAAGGATTGGTGCTTGGAGGGTAACCCCTGAAGAAGTCGTCATTTGATGACGAAACGCGTAGGGCGTGGCTAGACTCTGGCCGCCATTTGCCCACGAACACTGCTGCAGTTTGATTGTAGAATTTTGGCTCCCGTGTGCTGCTCTCCCGGCTAACAACCTATTACATCAGTTACATTGGAGGTGTTTGTTTCCTGGAGGGACCTGTCCTATTGAACACTGAAAGCTAAGGACCCCTCTTCCGGTTCCGGTTCCACGGAGGTGACTCACGTGACGACACCATTGATTGCGGACGGACGCTGGTGATCGAGCTGCTTGGCACATGAGAGCCTATCTCATACACGCCTATATTTGCTGTACTTTTGTGAGTGGGCATTTGTAAGATTTTATGTTCATTCAATACATTTTTATTGTGATAATGCACTAGGTGTGCGCCTGTTTCTTTCTCTTTCCTTTTATCTATATATATATATATATATATATATATATATATATACAGTGCTTGACAAATCACACAAAAATCTACTCGCCGAACCAAAAAATCTACTCGCCATCTAGTCCCGCCCCTAGTCCCGCCCCCAACCCCGCCTCTAGTCCCGCCCCCAGCCACGCATTTTAAAAAAAGCCATAAATTAAATAAATTGAATAAATTCCTAGTAAGAACATTCGTTTTTGATATTAGTTTATTTATTGTATTACATTATACTACAATTAGTCCTTGGTGTGTGTGTGTGTGTGTGTGTGTGTGTGTGTGTATAAATGTCGAATCTAGAAAAAAAAAGCCAGATGTGAATGACTAGTTTCCTGCACCCCTTAACTAGTGTCTGGATGCCCCCGCTTCACAATATTTAAAGCAGCAATCCCGTCTGGGATCTTACCTGATCCGCAGACCCTCAAAGTCCAGGTACCCTCATTCCCGCAATGTTATACATTGGAGGGGAGGTGTTCGTTACCTGTCTTCTGGGTTAGGGGGGGTTCGATGTCTTCCATGTGAAGCTTGAGTCAGATCTGGAAGTAAGCAATATAGGTTATTTCAGTGTAGTATAGGGCAGTTAAGATATCCAGATCCAGAGTGTGAGAGTGTGTGGGAGAGAGAGAGAGAGAGAGAGAGAGAGAGAGAGAGAGAGAGAGAGAGAGAGAGAGAGAGAGAGAGAGAGAGAGAGAGAGAGAGAGAGAGAGAGTGAGTGGGAGAGAGAGAGAGTGGGAGAGAGAGAGAGTGGGAGAGAGAGAGAGTGGAAGAGAGAGAGAGTGGAAGAGAGAGAGAGTTGAAGAGAGAGAGAGTGGAAGAGTGAGAGAGTGGGAGAGAGAGTGGAAGAGTGAGAGAGTGGGAGAGTAAGTGGGAGAGACAGAGAGTGAGTGGGAGAGACAGAGAGAGAGTGGGAGAGACAGAGAGAGAGTGGGAGAGACAGAGAGAGAGTGGGAGAGACAGAGAGAGAGTGGGAGAGACAGAGAGAGAGTGGGAGAGACAGAGAGACAGAGAGTGGGAGAGACAGAGAGACAGAGAGTGGGAGAGACAGAGAGACAGAGAGTGGGAGAGAGAGAGACAGAGAGAGAGACAGAGAGAGAGACAGAGAGAGAGAGACAGAGACAGAGACAGAGAGAGAGAGAGAGACAGAGAGAGAGACAGAGAGAGAGACAGAGAGAGAGACAGAGAGAGAGACAGAGAGAGAGACAGAGAGAGAGACAGATAAAGACACGTCAAGGCGCCGTGACGTTGACGCTGCTCCGCGCTGATTGGATGTTTTCAGCCGACAGTGCTCTGAAAAACAGCTTGGCTGTCGGCTGAAAACTCCAGCGCCTCAGCACGCCTGCGGACGCTCACATGAACCCCCTCTCAAGGCATCCTCATTGAGTATGCAGGGGCTCAGCGCGGAGCATCCGCACGGCTCAGCGCGGTCTGTCCTTCTATGGACTCGGCCAGAGAGACAGATAGAGAAAGACAGATAGAGAGAGACAGATAGAGAGAGACAGACAGAGAGAGACAGAGAGAGACAGATAGAGAGAGACAGAGAGAGACACACAGAAAAAGAGGGACACACAGAAAAAGAGGGACACAGAAAAAGAGAGACACACAGAAAAAGAGAGACACACACAGAAAAAGAGAGACACACACAGAAAAAGAGAGACACACACAGAAAAAGAGAGACACACACAGAAAAAGAGAGACACACACAGAAAAATAGAGACACACACAGAAAAAGAGACACACAGAAAAAGAGAGACACACAGAAAAAGAGAGACACACACAGAAAAAGAGAGACACACACAGAAAAAGAGAGACACACACAGAAAAAGAGAGACACACACAGAAAAAGAGAGACACACACAGAAAAAGAGAGACACACACAGAAAAAGAGAGACACACAGAAAAAGAGAGACACACACAGAAAAAGAGAGACACACACAGAAAAAGAGAGACACACACAGAAAAAGAGAGACACACACAGAAAAAGAGAGACACACAGAAAAAGAGAGACACACACAGAAAAAGAGAGACACACACAGAAAAAGAGACACACACAGAAAAAGAGAGACACACAAAAATAGAGAGACACACAAAAATGAGAGACACACAAAAATGAGAGACACACAAAAATGAGAGACACACAAAAATGAGAGACACACAAAAATGAGAGACACACAAAAATGAGAGACAAAAAAAGAGAGACACAGAACACACACAGAGAGAATGAGAGACAAAGACAGAGAGAGGGCGAGGGCGACACACGGAGAGGGCGACAGGGAGAAGGCGAGGGCGACACAGGGAGAGGGTGACACTCACAGACACCCACTCACTCTCACTCACTCATACACTCACAGACACGCAGAGACACACTCACGCAGACACTCACGCAGAGACACACTCACACAGAAGACTCACAGACACAC
>NC_134484.1:278735836-278828336 GCF_040206685.1 Ascaphus truei | reverse complement strand
CATGTAGTCGTCCATGAGTGACTGGGGGGCAGGTGTTACCGCGCACAATGCACACAGATGCGCGCGCTATGCAAGTTACTGTGACCGCCGCATAACCCAACTTACAATGGAAGTATATGTGTACCTTATGCGTTAACATGTAAACTGATTAACAGCATAATAAAAAATATTCAGAATAACATAAACATTGTGATGCAAATTGTGAAAAGTATGTCCTTTGTATTTCAGAAATATCACTCTGACATGGACTCACAATCAATGAATTTACCTGGCTACACAAAGAGAGTTTGCTGATTTGAGACGTGTCTCACAGTTTAAATGAATGTTACTATGGTTGCAAACACTAATGCTGATGTAATCAGTGACGCTTATTTCTATTTGTAGTGAATGCAACTTCATCATTTAACTATTAGTGATGTTACATTTTGTTATTCATAACATTAATCACATTTATACTCAATCCATATAGTAGCTACACATTTTCACGGTTGTTAACATACACATTCATAATATGTAATTCATCAACAGATATATCAAAATAAGATACAAATGCAATCCTAGCATTGTATTTTGATGAACATTACAATTAGTTACACTGTTGTTGACAACTAAAAATCAGCATGAAAATTGTTTTAGTTCAAGTTAGGACAATGAGTGTGATGACATCACATATTTAGTTACAACACTAGTGAAGGTTGATAACATTTTCACGTTCTTTCACTCACATACACCAGCAACAGAGATTAACAAAGGCTACACAGATTTGTATTGAAAGTTGTTCAAAAACATACACAAATGGAGCTTCCATCATGTTGACTTGTGATAAATCAAAGTAGTCATGTATCATCTGTTGTTGCTGTATCCACGGATTGGTTCAAATATGCATCCCTTAACCATGAACTCAGTTATTGTGCAAGTCTCGCATTTGTTAGCAATAATGTGCAGGATTTTTGACATCTACACTATGAAATATTGATAACAAGCATATAGGACAGCAAGCATTAAATATAATTTGTATTTGTACAACATTGATCATTCATGCATACATGATATAACCCAAAAAATGTTATATTAGTTAAATATTAAATATTCAAAATATACATACAATATCCAGATGTGCTTGCCCAAAGAACACAGATGTTAAATGTGAGGAGGAGGAGAACAAACACTATCCTATGATGATAAGAATGTGACACATGTCATTCAACCACCCTTTCATGACAGTATTTCATAATATTCATATCTACCTTGTTGGTTACCTGAAAAATAGGTGTCGATCACATTCTGACGTGTCTCGACACCACTGGCTGTCTGCTCATTGTCATCTGCAGCATATACGGGATGCTCTTCCTCAAGCCCCTCCCGTATGTCGCCTTCAAGGTTATGACGCAATGCAACTACAAATGACTATGTAAGAAACCTTCTCAGGCTTATACTTTAATGCACCGCCAGTTTTATCTAAACACCTGAACCGACTTTTCAACAGTCTAAATGTACGCTCGATAACTGACCGAGTGGATATGTGTGCAACATTATATCGGTCCTCTGCAGGTGATTGCGGATTAGCCAATGGTGTCAAAAGCCACGGTTGGATCCCATAACCTGAGTCACCTATAATAGAGTGTGAAAATTAATGTACAGACGAAACATTGTATTAATGTTATCACATATGTTTCATTGTCAATTGAGATTATTGTTGAAGCCAAAATATTTTGGACTTTATATTTCATATCCCATGTATGAGATGATATCTAAACATGCACATATATCATGTTCACACAATAAAAACATATTTCAATAATGATCACTTAAACAATCATATGTAGTATATGGCAAATTTGCATTAGGTGACGATACCGATGTTGTATTACAATATGTGAAATCATATATCTCAAGTAACACATGGATTGATGGGCACTTGTGTTGTAGTGTTATTGTGTGTGTGGGTGTCGGTGGACATATTAGTAAATATCTATCCAATACACTATTATGCTAAATAGAATATGAAAATTGCACAATCATTATGTTAAATCTTAGTTGCCATTATGAGAAAAAGCTCATTTCAAAAAAACAACTTTAAAAGTGACCAAATTAGACATGATGACATATGTATGTTAACACTTCGGAATATGTACACATCCACCAGCCAATCATGCCCAAAATTCCCATTTTCAAAGGCATGGAAAACTGATGAGTTTCTAAGGATAGATGAATCATGGCTTGAACCACAGAATCTTGCTACCACATTCATTATCTTTATTGTGGCATCGCATACCACCTGCACATTCAGGGAATGGTAGTGTTTCCTATTATGGTATGCATGCTCACTCTGACTAGGCGGGATCAAGGCAACATGGTGCAATCGATGGCACCCATCACACATGTCATCCCGGCTATGTTATAAAAGCCATTTCTGACTTCCAGCCACTCTGTCTGGTCTCTAGGAAAATGAATATAATTTCTAGCGCGTCTAGTCAGTGCACATAGAAACTGGCTAAAGGCCCGCGAGAATGATGACTGCGAGACCCCGCCCACTATGCCCACAGTTGTTTGAAAAGACGCAGAAGCCAAAAAATGTAATGAGCACAGCATTTTAACAAGACCAGGGACTGCACGACCTCTGCTTGTTACACTATCCAAATCTGCTCTTAGTTCTTCGTAAAGACCTAAAATTGATGCTGAACTCAATCTATAATGACATAATCTCCTCCTCACTCAGCCCATCTTAAAGTGTTCTTTCACGGTACACACGTGGATGGGCTACCAACACGTCTCTCCTCTGTCTTCTCCTCCTATCCCTCTCCTGTCTCTCTCCTCTCCCTCTCCTCTCCCTCTCACATCCTGTCTATTTTGTCCCTCCTGCAAAACAAGCCTCCGCCTTCTCATCAGCAAATGTCTTGTTTGCATATCCATGTCGACGTCACAAGGAGGGTTGATTGTTCCTCCTTTAAATACATATGTGATTAGGTCATGTGACTGAATTAAATTAACCTGTTGTCTAAATATATTAGCATTTTCATGGCATATTACTGTTGACGAACAATGAGTAACTGTTAATTTGCACATAAAAACATTGTGAGGTTATAATGAGACATGTTTGAAAATGACTATACAACATTGGTTACAACAAGGTAACAACACATTCCAAATGCTTTCAATTTGTATGTACACAAGTGTGTGCAATAACATTTCATTACATGAATGTAGAGTAATATATAAAAGCATATTGCTGGATGAAGGTGTTTATTAAGAATATTTGTGTCATTTCACACACTTGTTTGTGCTTCAAATAATATCCGTCAATACTAAAATTAAGTATAATGTGAATTCATTATTTACTATATCCATATATCATTTGTGATGTCATTGTTGTCTGAAGAACAGTAGTAACATGCAAGTGTTGCAGTGCATTGTGTCCAATGTATTCATGGAATGTTAATGTGTGTACAGTTGTACACAATTGGTAACAATATTGGTTCTGCACTACAGAGAGGGCATGCCTACAAAACATGTAAATATTAGCAATATGCATAATGTGTGACTTGCAACATGCTTTTAACATTATAAACATTATGAAATAAATGTCAACATTTTCAACACGAGCCTTGTTATTATTATAAGGTATTTCATGTTAATGAAGTATATCATTTGTTATGTTAACAAACATGATTCATCTTATATGAAGTGTTCCTTTAAGAGACTAGCCAAAGACTTACCATTAATAATACATTGATTTATTCTGTAACTAATCATAGCAGTAAAAACTGATATATTTAAAACATCATACACGTAAAAGGTTACACTATTATGTCAATAAGATGAACTAGTTAATGTAACAAATCATGTACACTGGCGACACACTTTATTCGAGCTCGGCTAGTCCCACGAATTCGGGTATACTCGGGTGTATTGAGGTTTGTGACTGTTTTCTTGCCGAGTGCATTGCGTTATTTTCCAGGCAGGGATTGAAGCATTTTATTCTCGCTGGCTGCAATACTGCACAGTATATATATATATATACTGCATTACAATTCATGAATTTATGCCATCTGGTAGACACGCGAAGCATTGCAGCCTATTAAACCCTAATCATTATCATTTAACAGATCATCCGCCCGTCAGCCAGGCATGAACCATGGCTGGGAAGGCAAACGCAACGGGGCTTGTCTGAGGTGAGGAGCGGCGCATTCCAGGTATCTGCCAGGTACATACTGGGTATTTGCTCGAATAAAGTGTGTCGCAGCAGTATTTCAAAGACCACAGAATCAATAATACAAAGTAATATGTGTTAGCCCAATTGACAGCATGCTAACAATATATATTTCAAGAAGCATTTTTTTTGTAAGTGCCGATCCGCCGCTCATCAGCAGCCTCTCACCATCAACTAGCTAACTTTTTCTTGCGTGGCTGATTCCCCATAAAAACGCCATTCTAGTGTGGCGAATAGCGCCGCTAAGCTACTCGCCACTACTAGAATACAGCGTGGCGGAAAATTTGTCTATTTTAGGCGGAAAGTGCCTTCTCGCCGCGCCACTGGTGGAAAAAAAAAACCACCAACAAAACAGGCGTTTTTTTTTTATTCTCGCCACTTTCTCGCCCCTTACTGAATAGGGGTAGGCTTTTTGGCGGAAAACGGGCAAGAAGTGCCTTTCCGCCGTTTACTGCATGATGCTCTTAGACCTTGATCATTGTACTAGATGCAGTTTCCCCTCACCTTTTCGCTACATAAACGCAACATACTGTACAGCCTGATAACTAACACTATATTGTGTACCAGCGAATTACCAGAGCGCAAGGCAGCACTAAGACATTTAGCACCTGTTAGTCTTCATATGTGAGTTAAGTACATCAGACACTTGGGGTCCTATGCAGTAAATTCTGAAATAAATTATCGGCAGGGTTTTGAACTTGCCATGTTTTTGCGGAGTTTTTTTCAAGGTATGCAGAAAGTCCCGAATATCAGTCAGAGCAACATTTCCAAACATGGCGAGTTGATGGCGGTGATAGGACCTGCCGTCCGAGAAGTGCTCACCTGACAACTTATATCGCTGCAGAGAGAGAGCCGCCTCTCTGTGATAATCTCGCCGAAAATAAAAATAGTTTTACATTTAAATTTTATTCCTAGTGTAGATGAGCAGGGGGACTCCAGAGCAAAACCACGTTGGTTTCAGGTCTGGGGACCCCCTTCTTCCCTAGCTACAGGCCCTATAATGGGGTGTCGGTATCTCCTATGCATGGAAATGTCCCGATCACGTGACGCTGAACATTTACATGGCCGGGATACTGGCACCCTATAACGGGGCATGTATCTCTGGAAGCAGAGTGTCCCCGGACATCAAACCAACACGGTTCTGCTCCGAAGACACCCTGCTCATCTACAGTAGTAATAAAATTTAAATTGAAAAATATTAATTAAGCACCAATACCCCACTGTCACAGTGGACTGACCTGATCAACAATTTTATATTTTGGGGTACGAGATTGAGCACACAAGTTGAGCAAAATAAACTGAGATTTATTTCCTTACTAGACAGACACACGACAACCTTAGAATATACTTGACAAAATCACAGAGGGAGAGAACGGGATAGAGTGTCCAGAAGTTAAACAAAGCACCAGAATATTGTCTTTTAACATGCAGTCCTGTTGCAAGGGTGCACGTTGCCAACCCAATAAGTCCGTGAATATTGCAAAGTTCGTTCTGGTCCATTGGGGTTCGTTAGATAATCCCCAGCACTAACGAAATCCTGAAGCCGAGTTCTGTCCTTGGTTTCGATGAAGATAAATCTTAGCAATCTGAATTCGTTGCTGCTGCTCTCATCTGCTTGTAGAAGCAAAGTGGAAATTCGTTCACATTGTAGAACAAAGACGAAAGACAACGGGGATAGCTCGCGGGGCATGTATATAGGGTTTGAGAACATATCTCCAACATACCCACCCAAACCCTCTTGTGGGAATTTTTCCATTCACAAATCTCCAATTTGCCCACAGTTTGCAGAGTGGGCACTATAGGGATTTCTGGCTAATACAGCGCCTGTGTGACATTTCCACCTTGAATGCTTAGCATATGTGTACTCCCCTTTTTACCTGGCGCCTCCCATCCTGGGAGGGGGACTCAGGGTGTGAACTAGCCCAGATGGCTAACAGGATCTAATATTCAGCGGCCATCCCGGCTAATTCATACATCCTGAATCTGGGGCTTTCATATGCAACACTTCCCTAGACTCACAGGCACTGCCTCAGCGTGGGGTCTATGAAGTCTGCATAGGAAAGTGGCCCAGCTCACAGGTGTTAAAACATTTGGTCCTTGGGTGCATTACAATGACAGTAGAAAAAACCTCATCCTGCCTGTACATTTAAAACTGTAGCAAAAAGTGCACTTTATTAAAAATACATGTTTCACTTGTCCTAACATTATATTTTTAATATGTGTGTGCTTGGGGTGTTACTCTGGGGCTGCACACCAGATTTTAGGTTGCTAGCCCTTTCCATTCCCTAATTATGGCTTCTCCTTGAGCTGGCAATGCTGGGCTATGGGCTTCTGACATCAATTGACTTGCGGATACGGAGTTCCCACGTCAATTGACAAGTTCCCACGCCATTTGCCGGTTGCCTTTCAAGTTACGCCATTAACCGGGATGGAGATACATTGTATCCGAGAACCACTTGAGACTGAAAACCACAGCCCTTTGATTCAATTGACTCTGCGGTTACGATTTCCAGCCTCAGTAATGGATACCTATACCTCTCACAGGAACAAAGAGACCGCGCCACGCTAATCCAATTAACTCATAGCTTGGCGCTTGCAGCGGCATCTTGTGCCCAAAACCAGTAATGCGGGTTTACCAGGTAATACATGACTGCAGGCATATACAATCCTGCAAAATGGGGACAACAAGTGACAGAGGGAAAAAATAGTACATGTCTGGTGCATATAAAATTAACCTCTTCACCCCCAATATGAAATAGGGGTAACCAGCCGAGCCTGCAGCCTTTATTAATGCGCTGATTACCCTCAATTTCATTACACCCACTCTCATACACTCCCATAAAACCATGATTTATAATTTTACAGGCAGGAATAATACCCCAGGCTGGCGAGGGTCCCCGGTGTTTCCGACGGGTGTCCGCAGGCCCCACAGTGCACCCCGGTGGGTATCCATGGGTATATGGGGGACTCTGGGTGGTCCCCACTAGGCTCCGTGGGCCTACAGGTGGTCCCCTTGGGCCCCAATGGGATCCATGGGTGGTCCCTGCGGGTGTCTTGGGGTCCCCAGGTCATCTCCACAGGTGTCTGGGTGCCCTCAGGTCATTACCAATGGCATCTGGAGACCCTCGGCTGTTCACATGGGTGTCCTTGGGCCCTCGGGTGGTCACTGCGGGTCTTAGAGGCCCCCGGTTTTTCACCCCTGTGTGTCCTCAGGTTGTACCCGTGGGCAACCGGGAGTCCTCGGGTGGTACACCGTGGACGTCCAGGGGTCCTCAGGTAGTCTCCATGGTTACACGCTGCAATGCGGTACCAATCCTGTATGTAAAAAAATAAAACATATCCTACATTTCAATAAATAACACACCCCACCCCCCCACACCACCACCAAAACACATGCAGTACAGTAATGGGCAAAATAACTATTATCCACATATGGATAATACATTAATTGCCCATTATTAAACACAACATTAGCTGGCGTAAATAAATACAGTTCTGCTTACCGCAGAATATATGAAGGGTATCCTCGGCAGGATCCTGCAGGTCCCTGTCCTCCGTTGCCAGAAAAATACATAGCAGAATACATTCTAATGTCCCCTAGCTCCTTAATCACCATAGCGGTTAATAATCGCTATAGTAATTAAGGGGTTAACCCACCCTGCCCCACTACCCACCAGGGAGGCCTAACCACCCACCCCGAGCCCACTATACTCTGTGGGTGCAGCCCGAGCAAACATGATGAGGTGCTGGTGGCGAGATGACCTGCCCTGCTTATAACGGCTTGCCTGGCGAGATCTGTCTGCAGCAGCGAGATACGCCTCTCTCTGCGGATATTTCTGTGTATAAAAAATATTTTTACATTTAAATTGTATTAATAGTGTAGGTGTGCAGGGAGTCTCCGGAGCTGAACTGCGTTGATTTGAGGTACGGGGACCCCCTGCGTCCTGAGATACAGGCCCCGTTATGCAATTACACTGGCGACACACTTTATTCGAGCTCGGCTAGTCCCACGAATTCGGGTATACCCGGGTGTATTGAGGTTTGTGACTGTTTTCTGCCCGAGTGCATTGAGGTTTTTTCCAGGCAGGGATTGAAGCATTTTATTCCCGCTGGCTGCAATACTGCACAGTATATATACTGCTGCGGCCGAGTTTATTCGAGCATTTGCCCGTTCTCGGCCACAGCAGTTACCTGGCGTGCGCCGGAGGGTGCCGGGCGCGCGCCGAAGCAGCGGAGGAGAGGCCCGCCGATCGCGGCTTCCCCCTCTCCTCTCCGGGTCCGCCGGGTCCCCCGGAACCCCCTGCCGCCGTCCCCCACATCGCGGGACACCAGGGCTCCCTCGGGGAGCCCTGGACACGCGTGCAGGGGGCGCAGGCACCCGATGACGCGTGACCGCGCATCGGTGACGCGCGGCACGCCGAGGGCATGCCACTTGCAAGCCGGGAAATCTCCCGGCTTGCGGAACTGGCCACACTTCAATAAAGTGTGTCGCCAGTGTATATACTGCATTACAATTCATGAATTTATGCCATCTGGTAGACACGCTATGCATTGCAGCCTATTAAATCCAAATCATTATCATTTAACAGATCAGCCGCCCATCAGCCAGGCATGAACCCAGGCTGGGAAGGCAAACGCAACGGGGCTTGTCAGAGGTGAGGAGCGGCGCATTCCAGGTATCTGCCAGGTACATACTGGGTATTTGCTCGAATAAAGTGTGTCGGTGCAGTACCACCATCATGGGCGTCCGCATAAATTTTTTCAGGGGGGGGGGGGCATAATTTTAATGGCCAGTGCCCGGCGTAAAAGTGGTGGTGAGTGCACTGTGGCGAGTGATCCCACCAGCATACAGTAAGGGGGGTTCTCCCTCCCGAGAAAAATTTGAAAAAAACAGTGTGCAAATGGTGCATTTTCAAACAAATTTGAGAAAGCTTGAAGGTTAATAAAGCAATTGTGAAAGTGTAAGTTATGACATCAAAAAAGAGCAGCTACTCAGGGTTGCAGGATCTAGTAGGTGCCTGGAGAACTTGCCATGTCACTCTGGCGCTTAAGTGCAGAAATTCCAGCCGTACTACTACTTTTTAAGGCTGATTCTCTGCGCAGGACCCTCCGACATGATGTGTGCCAGTTGGGGCACAAGAAAAAGAAATGGGGATCATTAATTACTCTACTCATCACTGGGCTGGCGGTATTGAATAAACTGTGGGTTGTAGATGAGCTGCAGGGAGTTGAAAAATCCCTTTAAAGTTCTCCTGCTAGGGATCCAAGCTTTTCTTGAATAATTCATAGTTATATTGGTAAGATGAGATCTGTGAACTTCAAATAACTCACCTACAATGCATTATTTATTGAATACAGCCCTGTATGCAGTAATAGAAACTTGAAAAAGGAAAAGTTTATGTGTGTGGCACACAGTGGGTGGGTGGGTATATATACTTCTAATAAAAAAATGACCCTTCAGTACTGCAAAACCAAATCTTTTTCAAAAAAGCAAGGAAAACAGAATGTTTTCTTTAGATAAGCCTCACCCAATAGGGTTTCCCCTTGGTGGCATGCTTCATCATTGGGTCCACCCCGTTCCGCTGCAGAACGGGGCGTGCTGTGACCTACGAGCTATGTGGGGGCACTTATTAGTATGACTGTACACACACACACTATATATATATATATATATATATATAAACTGTAGTGCCAGATTTCACTTGCCACAGCACTAGATTGCACCCACAGCAGCAGATTGCACCCAAAACACTTGCCACACAGCACCAGTTAAACCCCATAGCACTTGCTATCGCATTGGATGGTATCCACATCATTCACCAGATATAATCCCACATCTTTCGCTCCCCCGTTTGTCTGAGTGCTTGCTTGCTTTCCCCCATTTTTCACTGTTTGCTTCTCCTTGTTTTTTCAACAACACACAAGACACAGAGCAGGGTTTTTTCTCCCCATCTTCCTATTTCCATCCATAGTAGCATCATGCTCCTTTGTCTCTCTTTGCTGTATCTATTTTACTTTTACTCTCTCTCACTGCTCTCTCACTCTCACCCTGCCCCTGTCTTGTTTTTTCCATAATATTTCTCCAGTCTCTCAGAATATTTGCACACTCTATTCAGCTCAGCTTAATAAATTGCCACCATGATGCATGTGGTGGCACTGGCACCCAGCAAAACGTTATGTTGTCTTTGTACCCTAATTTTCAAATTGTTGCCAATTCCAAATGTTACCTCCTGCCCCCTGAGGCAGCAAAACTACTGTGGTCTGTGTATAATTGGATTCAGATTTCAGAACTAATTGCAGTCTACTCTGCAGAGTGCCGGGGTCATCGGGGCCTATTGCGCAGAGAGAGTGCTGCTGCCTGCATCTTCACTCTTAGCAGACTCTCTGAACTGTGAGCCTGCGCAAATTGACGAAGAGTCAGAGGAGGCGGGAGCATGATGGGCGGGAGGCCGCGTGATGAGTGTGGAGGTCAGAGTCGGAACATGATTGGTCCAACTCAGGGACTGGGTCATCAAGGGATGGCGGCGGCTCTCTCATTGGTAGCGCTCAGCTACCAATGATTAGTGGACTTGTTGGCACCGGTGCCGCCGCAGCTCAATAGCGGGCCCGGCCGCGGCACAGATTGGTCCCGATTTGGGAGTGAGGCGGCTCTCCCGAAGTCTGTTTTTGGCATTTAAAGCACCGTTAACATACTGTACGGCGCCCAGTGCCGCCAACAGAAATCATGGGGCCCAGGACAAATGAAAGGAGCAGGGCCCCCCCACAACCCATAGCGCACCTACCATGAAAATGTTTAGTGCAACTTTTACTTAACTGTTTTCTTCTTATTGTAATACAGAAAAAACCCATTACAATGCAATCTGTTTAGTATACCCCCACAATACATATAAAAATACACCCCCACCCCCCAATACATATATAGGTCCAACCCCACACTTAAATAAGATAATGAATAACATTTGGCAAACACTTTACTACACGAAGATAACAGCTTACCTTAACGACTGGGGTCGGGGCAGGAGGCTGGCGCAGGAGGAGCTAGGATGGCGGGTGCATGCTCGCCACGGCGCTTCCCCTCCATCACACGTTGGACACCACTCATCTCACCCCTGCAGGTCGGACACCCTGCGCAAGCGCGCCGAGACCTCTGCGCATGCACATGGGCAGTGCTTGACTGTGTGTGTGTGTGTTTTGGATTAACGCACTAATCTAGAAAAAACAGATGTGAAAAGACTAATTTCCTGAACCCCTTAACCAGTGTCTGGATGCCCCCGATGCACATTTTTCAAAAGCAGCAATCCCGCCTGGGATCTTACCTTATCCACAGTCCCTCAATGTCCAGGTACCCTCATGATATATACTGGAGGTTAGGTGTTCCCTACCTGTCTTCTGGGTTAGTGGGGATTCCGCTGTCTCCCGTGTGAAGCTTGAGTGTCAGATCTGGAAGAAAGCAGTATAGGTTATTTAGGTGTAGGTATAGGACAGTTAAGATATATAGGTAAATAAGATATCCAGATCCAGTGTGAGACATAGAGAGTGAGATAGGGTGACAGAGAGAGCGAGACAGGGTGACAGAGAGAGCGAGGCAGGGTGACAGAGAGAGCGAGGCAGGGTGACAGAGAGAGCGAGGCAGGATGACAGAGAGAGCGAGGCAGGGTGACAGAGAGAGCGAGGCAGGGTGACAGAGAGAGTGAGGCAGGGTGACAGAGAGAGGGAGGCAGGGTGACAGAGAAGGGAGACAGAGAGGGAGAGAGGGAGACAGGGAGACTGGGTGGGTAGGTGACTGACTGGAGACAGGGGGGGGAGACCAGGGGAGACATGGGGGGTGGTCCAGGGCAGGCCAGAGGAGGTCCAGGGGAGGTCGTGGGGGGTTCAGGGTAGGTCGTGGGGGGACCAGGGGAGGTCCCCCAAAAAATATAACTTTAATGTCTTCAATTGTAACAAACTAAAACATGATAAGAACACAAAGCAGAACCCTGAAATAGACTAAGTGACTACATATAACCTAAGGCCCATATAGAAAGTCTAACCTATACATGAATATCAAGATAATGCAAGAAAAATGTCAGGTAAGATCCCAGGGAAACTTGTTCCCTGGATCAACAAGACCGGTCGGACACAATATAAACCAAAAAGACCTAGGGGACACACTAATGAATAAACTGATATCATACACATATAAATCATACACACTGCAAGATGGAAAATATAAAGGTACAAAAAGAACCCACTGTTTTGGGAAGTGTGCCGAAATCCAGAAATAAATGTATGTGAAGATGGATTATAACGTTAGAAAAAAAAGACACAAAGAAATCTAAGTGTCAGAAAAAATCCTAACATAAAAAGGAACAAATGGCCAGTTGTATCCAGGATAACATGAGGTCTGAATGAACGAATAACATGTAAAGTCCATCAATAATAGCATTGGGAATAAATAAAAAATAGTATACTCATCCCCCCTTGAGATGAAAAGTGCAGTACTAAAGCTCAAAGATGCCAGACAGTAGTTTCTGCCAGTTATCAGAATCCAGATAGTTGTAAGTCCCAAAGTCAACCAGGGAATAAGTGTCACAAAATAGAGTCTCAGGGTCACTGCAGCAGCTCCCACTCCCCTTTTAATAAAGTCACCGTCAGTGTGACAAAATGCGTCAGGGTAACGTGATTACGACACTACGTCATCACGCAAGGCCGAGGCGCGCTTGGAGCTGATTTGAGGCTGTGTCATTTGAAATCGCACTACAAGCAAGAAATCAGCAAATCGGCCATCTAAAGCTGCTGAAAGTGAACCGGATCGGATATCCAACTGTTGGTGTGATCCAGGACGTTGTAACCTGTCTGCTAGTGATTATATCACGAACTGCTTTAACAATTTTTACTTTTGTGAGTGTCCTTAATCCCCTTGTCCTTTTTTAATATTAAATGTATTGATTTACACTTTGGGACGTGCTCTCTCTGTTCTCTTGTTTATATATATATATATATATATATATATATATATATATATATATAAAGGAAAAAAGAGGAGAGAGCGCACGCCCATAGCGTAAAGGAGTAAATTTAATGAAGGGAAGGGGGGAGGGGGGGTAAAAAACTCACTTACAAGAAGTACAATAAATTCAAGCATATGTGATAATAATCACCACCATCCGGTCTAACTGCAAGCTCTTGGGGCAGTCCCAGGCTCCGTTGGTGAAGGAGCAGCGTCTCAGCAGGTTTCCAGGACTGATGTAAATCATCCGGTCAAAGTGCAGACTTTTGGGGCATTCCCAGTCTCCGTTGGCAAAAGAGCAGCGTACCAGCAGTTTCCCAGGGCTGGTGTGCTATAAATAGTCCAAGACAAGAGTTCCGTATTGGTAGTGCCTGTAGCATTAGCGCTTGGATCAGTCCGCTCCAGCGCTGGGTGTAGACTTCAATGTCAGTGCGTCTGACGTCATGACGCTCCCTGACGCGTTTCGTCAGTCTCGGCTAACTTTTTCAAAGGGATAACGTGAGAGGGGGAAGTCCGGTATTATATACACACCCCAATGATGGTAATTAATGAAAAAAACGCCCCTACTCAGCTGCAGTCGTTTTCCGTGCTACTACACACTATTAAAAACATAGTTACATAAAATACAGATATTTAACCCTGAAAGGATTGGAGAGATGATTTAGGGAGATGGAACTGAGATATATATTCAATAGCTAATCAGATTACTAAATATATATGAACAGATGACACAAAGTTAAACATATATGGGATATAAAATAATTATCAAAGAACAATTATAAAACAATATAATTCTCTAGGGCTCAAACCCAAATTGAAAACACTAATCCTGTATGTGGATCAGACCCCATCAGTTGTAACCATGGGATACATCGCAATACATAAACATGGTGCAATGATTATACATATCTAGACCCCACCTATAGATAAAGAGGGATGATTCACACACAGGCCAGTGTTAAGTATATTACTTAAATATTGATGATAGAACAGGAGATCATATAACATTATATAAAGTGTAGTGAAAATGCAATGTAATATATACATATGCAACCACAAATAATCAAATAGTAAATATTACACCCTAATGTGTGTGTAAAATTAATAATAGTTATTATGGTCCCTTGTAATTGGACTAAAGACAGAATAAAAATAAGGATAGAAAAATTAGATATAAAATAAGTAAAAATGAAATTAAAAATATAATTAGAATTAGAAATGCAGATACGAATATAGATATGAATACAAGTGTAAGTATAAATTCGAAAGGAAAATATATATTACTGGAGTCTGTATACCACAAAAAAGGCAGGGGCCCGGAAAGCTTATCTGCATCTATGTGCTATACTGTGATCAAGTGAGATACGTGTAGTGTGTGGAATATTATATTTGTACTATAAACTATAAACTATATACCAATTTATATCCATTCTATAATGGTGACTACCAGGCCCTATTTGGCCATACTAGAGTGAATGTCTAATTAAGTAAATATCAATTTTTATATATGTGGAAACTATTATATACAGTGTATATAAGGATAAATACCTTGTACCGTCTATTAAACCCAGTGACCCAAGTTAATAATATCTATTTTATAAATCAACATGAATGTGCAATTATATGTAGTATTAGTGGATAGATCATCCATTTGTCAGACGGGAGGGAGGAGGGTGGGGACATGAGGGGGGGGGGAAGGGGGGGCGAGGGGGGAAAGGGGGGGGGGGAAGTCGGTCACACTTGGGAAGAAGTTTCTTTCCAAGGGATATGATCCCGTCGTGGTGTCCGACTCTCTCAGCAAGGTGAGTTCCATTGCTAGATCAACTTTACTTGAGAAATCCAAAAATAAACAAAATAAACAACAGAGAGGAAAACGTTTAGGTTATGACACCCCAGTAATGTATTCAGAGATGGAGAGGTCGACTGTAAGATTCATTACCACCTACAACCAGTCATCCAAATTTATCAATAAAATTTTGAATGATCATTGGTCCATTCTAAAGTGTGATCCTTATCTAGGACCTATCCTGCCGTATAGAGCTACTGTTACATATAGGAAAGCGAGAAGTATAAAAAGCATACTAGCTCCCACTAGGCTTAAGTCTTCCTCCAATTGTGATACTGCAAAACAGAAGGGACCATTGGGCAACCATCCCTGTGGCCGCAGTCGATGCATTATGTGTAGGCATCTTTTGAATCAAACTCATGTTTGTTCTCCAATGAGGGGTACCACATATGCCATCAGTAGCTCTATCACCTGTCTCAGCACTTATGTTGTGTATCTTATACAGTGCGGTTGTAGTCTGAAATATGTTGGACGAACAACTAGGACTCTGGGAACTCGCTTCCTAGAACATAGGAGAAATGTTATTAAGGGTCTCAATAACCATAGTGTCCCTCGACACTTTAAATTATTTCATCAACAGAATCCCAAGACCATGCAAATTATGGGAATAGAGACCATTTCTCCTTGTGTTCTAGGAGGCGACCGGTTCAAGACGCTCTGCAGGCGGGAATCCTATTGGATTCACCAATTAGGCACTCTCAATCCTGGGGGACTAAACGAATGTTTAGACGTTAGTACTCTAGTTCAGTGATTCCTTGGATGCCTCTTCCTGTTCTCCTCCTCTGCTTCTCAGTCCATCCCTTGTTTGGATCTCCTCCAGAGGTCCTCCCCCCATTCCTTTCCTTTCCCCCCCCTCCCCCCTCCCCCCCCCCTTCCCCCCCCTCCCCTTCCCCCCCCCCATGTCCCCACCCTCCTCCCTCCCGTCTGACAAATGGATGATCTATCCACTAATACTACATTTAATTGCACATTCATGTTGATTTATAAAATAGATATTCTTAACTTGGGTCACTGACGGTACAAGGTATTTATCCTTATATACACTGTATATAATAGTTTCCACATATATAAAAATTGATATTTACAGTACTTAATTAGACATTCACTCTAGTATGGCCAAATAGTGCCTGGTAGTCACCATTATAGAATGGATATAAATTGGTATATAGTTTATAGTACACATATAATATTCCACACACTACACGTATCTCACTTGATCACAGTATAGCACATAGATGCAGATAAGCTTTCCGGGCCCCTGCCTTTTTTGTGGCATACAGACTCCAGTAATATATATTTTCCTTTTGAATTTATACTTACATTTGTATTAATATCTATATTCGTATCTGCATTTCTAATTCTAATTATATTTTTAATTTCATTTTTACTTATTTTATATCTAATTTTTATTTTTCTATCCTTATTTTTATTCTGTCTTTAGTCCAATTACAAGGGACCATAATAACTATTATTAATTTTACACACACATTAGGGTGTAATATTTACTATTTGATTATTTGTGGTTGCATATGTATATATTACATTGCATTTTCACTACACTTTATATAATGTTATATGATCTCCTGTTCTATCATCAATATTTAAGTAATATACTTAACACTGGCCTGTGTGTGAATCATCCCTCTTTATCTATAGGTGGGGTCTAGATATGTATAATCATTGCACCATGTTTATGTATTGCGATGTATCCCATGGTTACAACTGATGGGGTCTGATCCACATACAGGATTAGTGTTTTCAATTTGGGTTTGAGCCCTAGAGAATTATATTGTTTTATAATTGTTCTTTGATAATTATTTTATATCCCATATATGTTTAACTTTGTGTCATCTGTTCATATATATTTAGTAATCTGATTAGCTATTGAATATATATCTCAGTTCCATCTCCCTAAATCATCTCCTCCAATCCTTTCAGGGTTAAATATCTGTATTTTATGTAACTATGTTTTTAATAGTGTGTAGTAGCACGGAAAACGACTGCAGCTGAGTAGGGGCGTTTTTTTCATTAATTACCATCATTGGGGTGTGTATATAATACCGGACTTCCCCCTCTCACGTTATCCCTTTGAAAAAGTTAGCCGAGACTGACGAAACGCGTCAGGGAGCGTCATGACGTCAGACGCACTGACATTGAAGTCTACACCCAGCGCTGGAGCGGACTGATCCAAGCGCTAGTGCTACAGGCACTACCAATACGGAACTCTTGTCTTGGACTATTTATAGCACACCAGCCCTGGGAAACTGCTGGTACGCTGCTCTTTTGCCAATGGAGCCTGGGAATGCCCCAAAAGTCTGCACTTTGACCGGATGATTTACATCAGTCCTGGAAACCTGCTGAGACGCTGCTCCTTCACCAACGGAGCCTGGGACTGCCCCAAGAGCTTGCAGTTAGACCGGATGGTGGTGATTATTATCACATATGCTTGAATTTATTGTACTTCTTGTAAGTGCATTTTTTACCCCCCCCCCCCTTCCCTTCATTAAATTTACTCCTTTACGCTATGGGCGTGCGCTCTCTCCTCTTTTTTCCTTTTTAGATATCTTGTGAACGTGGTGGTCCACACTGAGAGCTGCCGGAGACCCTGCACACCAGCACCCATATTAATCATCGGAACTATTTGAGGACTGGTTTATCCTTTCATTTGCTTTTTTCATGTGTTGTTGCTGTATGTTTGTTATGGGCCTATCTTATGTTTATAGGTCCGTATAACCTTTACATTATTGCTTAGACAATTTAGGTTTTACACTAGATAATTCCTACGTAGACATACATAGTGTATATGTTCCTTAGAGGCGCAGCTTTTTTCCCTTCTGTTTGTTCCATATATATATATATATATATGTATATATATATATATATATATATATATATATATATATATATATATATATATATATATATATATATATATATATACACACATACACACACGATTAACCAATATAAAAAGAAATGGTTAAGGATTAACAAAACATGCCCAAATCAAACTACCACATCTCCAAATCAATACATCACATTGCATCTCCAAATTAAAATATTATATAGCCACATTAAAAAACCAGCACATTGCATGTGAAAATAAATCTCATCTCCCAAGAAAACACAGCATCTAGCCAAATAAATATCTAACAAATGGCAATCAAAACTTTGAATTTTATAGTGTGTACATGATGCAAATAATCTGTGCATCGTGTACACTATGCCAAGCAATGCTCAAAATAAAATAAACTATTCCAAACCAGATACAATTTCATCTAAACAAGCACACAATTTAAACAAAGCAAGTAAACAGAAATACATTACCATCAATTAATTAAATTCCAAATCAATTACAATCCAATCCAAATCAATTACACAATTAACTATTCAAATCGTAAAACCAAACCATTCAGAAAAAAAGTTACTATCAGCCAAAATATTACTACCAAAAATAATCCACTATTGAAAAGCAAGCCCCCCCTGAAATAAAGTACTGCAAACACCACCGAAAATTGCATTTAACGAAATAAAAATTACATTACACATTACATTGTAAACATAGCAGCAAAATAAATTTTAAATACATCAAAACAAGCATTTCCAAAACAGTCATTTTACCCTGTATGTATATCAATCTAGACATACATACTTACATACTTACATACATACATACATACATACATACATACATACATACATACATACATACAGTAGAGGCAACTCTTATTCTAACAAAAACCAGTGGCAATTCCCCAAAAGACCCAGGAAACACCCAGGTACATTCTGAATACATGCCTTAAACTTTCCTTAAACTAGCCCCAGCATTTCTGCATTGATTAATGGCCTATCAGATTAACAGCGGGGGTCCCTGGCAGTCCCATTCAAACTGAATTGGACTGCCAGGGATCCCTGCTGTGTTAATCCTATGGGTCGTTAGTCAATGCAGAAATGCCTTAAACGTGCCTCAAACTAGCCCAGAACATACCCAGCACACACCCAGCACATACCCAGAATGTAACCCGGCTAGTTTACAGCAAATGTTAGAAAAAACGTTGCCTCTACTGTACATACAGGGGCAATAAATGAGCATATAAAAAAAATACTGTCACATAAAAAAAACCCTGTAAAAGTAAAATAAAATAAATTTATTTTGTTTACTTAACATTAGATGACCCACTCACCGACTCCCGGGGAACCGCATGCTCTCGAACCAATCCACGCTTAGGAACAGGTAACCATAAAATAAAAAAACAAGTTTTTGTTTTCTTTTTCTATTTGTAATCCATACCCCCACTCTCGGGGGTGTTCAGGGTCTTCTGTCTGTTCTGGGGTCTTCTGTACCTTCTGCCGCCACGTCCTGGTCTTCTTCTTGTTCCAGGGTGTCTTTCCTCCTCGGCGTCTGGCTGAAAAATGAGACGACATAGGCTTTTATAGGCCTATGATGTCACATTTTCATCATATGCTTCCCACGGTCCTGATTGGGCCGTGAAAACCATGTGATTTTGCAACAAAAAAAATTGATGACGTCATTAAAAGGAAATGAAGCCAGCCAATCAGAATGGCTGTGCTTCATTTGTCTTTAAGATAACGTCATTAAAAGAAAGATGGCAGTGGCACATGGTACGGGAGCCAATCAAAGCTTGGGAACTAAATCCCCAATCTGATTGGCTCAAGTACCATTTGACGACCTTTGGATGACGTCACATCCGTTCTCCCCCAAGCCTCTGTCACATGGTCTACTATAGCCAATCAGATTTTGGATTTAGTTTCCCCGCTCTGATTGGCTCCCGTACCATTTGACTGCAGCCATCTTTCTTTTGCTGACGTCATCTTAAAGGTAAATGAAGCACAGCCATTCTGATTGGCTGGCTTCATTTCCTTTCAATAGTGTCATCAATTTTTTTTTTTTCAAATTCACATGATTTTCACGGCCCAATCAGGAACGTGGGAACCATATGATGAAAATGTGACAACATAGGCCTGTAAAAGCCTATGGGCCTCATGCACTAAGCGCCGAAAAGCGTTTTATCGCCATTTTCTTGCCAAAAAAGCCTTTCCGATTCAGTAAGCGCCGATAAGTGGCCAACATCTGCAATTTTTGTCCCCGATAAAAATTTATCGGCAGCCGGGTGCCGATAAGCCACTTTTCGGCACCTATCGCCACTTTTTCAAATCGGCTGTATTCTAGTAGCCCCAATCAGCTTATCAGTGCTTATCGGTGCTGATCGGCACTCTCGAAAAGAGATTTTTTTCGCCAATTCGTCCCGCCAACTAAAGTTGGCGGGTTGGTGGGGAGAAGGATCAGCAAGGTTGCCGGGACGGCACTTAGAAAAAATAGCTCATCTCAACATCTATGGAGTCAATGTAGCGGAGACGTGTAACTTTATAGGAGTTTTTACGTGCTATTGCTCCAAATAAAACTTTACTTGCCATTACAGTGTCGATGCTATTCACTTCATCGTGTCACCGCTTACGTTCATTATTGGCAGAACATCTTACTTCTGAATGTTATTATGTTTTGCGTGTCACATGACTGTTTATGTTATGCTGTGTCAAGGGAAAGTCCTTTAGTAAACTCTTAAAGGAACAGTTCACATAATCTGAAACATGTTAGTTTGGTGTCCTGGTTTTGATTATATGATGTGAAAGATTTGACACATAGCACCGATCATGTGTTTATTAATGTTGGTATACATTATATAATGCTTTTAATGGTTAACGCATGATCCAACTAAGATATAGCTGTTACTCGTAATGTTTACATATTGTTTGTGACATCCCTCTTTTGATGACGTCAAAAATTGCACAATCAATAACATTGCATGATGACATTTTACACAATGCAGTGTCATCATTTCATGTTAAGTGCTACATAGATCTAGAATAGGACCTCATTTTCGAATATTTTAACATAATCAATAGCAATTCTCCAGATGCCTTTTAATGATGCATAAGCACATTATAATTAGTTCATGTGAACATGTGACAATACCATGCAAACTTCTACATGTTGCAACGTTGTTTGTAAACGTTTATTTCATGGTTGGATCCAAATGAGATTACTGAGTGTTGCGTAAATAAGTGGTATATGCATTTAACATTCCAAAAAGACTTTGTATTAATTATTATTATAAATCTTAACGTCACATCATAGTCAAATATCATCATTGCCTGATGAACACTTACAATGAATCCGTATTATTTGTACTGGATACACTTTGGGAGTTCACAAGTGCTGTATGTTTATTTGACAGCTTGCACGTAATCAAGTCACGTGACATCATCACATAGGTATTTAAAGGAGGGCAATTACCTGCGCATTGACAGCTACAGACCAGAAGATGCTACAATTGTTTATGAGAAGGCAGAGAATTCTATTGGAGGAGAGGATAGCAGAGGGGTAGGATGTCCGAGGGCCAGGAGAGGACAGGGACAAAGACAGGGGCGCGGAGTGGAGAGGGAGAGGGAGAGGACAAGGAAACAAGAGGAGAAGAGAGAGGAGAGAAGTGGTGCCTCGTCCATGTGTGTACAGGGAGCGAACGATTTTAGATGGGATGAGTGAGGAGGAGATCATCAGTCGTTATCGTTTGAGTTCAGCAGCAATCTTATCTCTTTATGAAGAGATAAGCATAGATTTAGAGAGTGTAACAGCCAGAGGTCGTGCAGTCCCTGGTCTTGTTAAAATGCTGTGCTCATTACATTATCTTGCTTCCGCGTCATTCCAGACAACTATGGGCATAGTGGGCGGGGTCTCGCAATCGTCATTCTCGCGGGCCTTTTCCCAGTTTCTATGTGCACTGAATAGATGCGCTAGGAATTATATTCATTTTCCTACAGAGCACACAGAGTTACTGGAAGTGAGAAATGGCTTTTATACCATAGCCGGGATACCATGTGTGATGGGTGCAATCGATTGCACCCATGTTGCCTTAATCCTGCCTAGTCAGAGTGAACATGCTTACCGCAATCGTAAGCACTACCATTCCCTGAATGTACAGGTGGTATGCGACGCCACGAAGATTATGCATGTGGTAGCCAGATTTCCTGGTTCCAGCCACGATTCCTCTATCCTGAGAAACTCATCAGTTTTCCATGCTTTTGAACAAAGCTATTTTGGAGCTGGTTGGCTGGTGGGTGAGTACATATTATGAAGTGTTAATAAACCACAATTGTGTATTGTTTAAATGTTGCATGTAATAATGTTTACACATTGTGTAATGTTTCTGCACGATGGATTATAGGTGACACAGGATACGGAATTAGGCCTTGGCTTTTGACACCGGTGCCTAACCCTCAATCTGAAGCAGAGGACCGGTATAATGTAGCCCACATATCTACAAGATCGGTCATTGAGCAGACATTTGGCCTGCTCAAAACAAGATTCAGGTGCTTAGATCGGACTGGCGGGGCACTCCAATACATGCCTGAGAAAGTGTCAGATATAGTTATTAATTGCTGCATTTTGCACAATCTGGTACTCCGGCATAATATGGAAAGCGATGTACGTCAGGGCTTGGAGGAGGAGCATCCCGTCAATGTAGCAAGTAACAGTGAACAAACAGCCTGTGGTGTGGAGACACGTCGTAATGTGATCAACACATATTTTACATGTAAGCAACTACATATATGTTCATAGTACTACATATTTGTATTCATTCATATTTCTGAGAAATACATGTGTCCAAATATCATTTAAATGAGAAACGGATGCATATCGTACTCCCACCTTTCTCTTCTCTGCTGTGTGGACAATTACATGTGGCACCGGTATGTCATTCATCAACAGGTTGGATTAAAATTGTTACCACTAAACAGTTTTGTGATTACCTGAGGGAATAATGTATAGCAAATCTATATTTTCTGTCACATGTTTTTTGCTTATGCATTAAATACATTTGAAATATGTTTATAGCCAATAGTTACTGCTATCTTTTTATATACAAATTTTCACTTGGAGTGTGACATGTGTGTGACAATGATATGTAGTGTGTGTATTTGAGCTCACATTGTTCATATATCTTGTCGTTTTTTATATCACATTGTAAAGTATAACATATGTTTTTTAGTAAGCTGAATTAACATGTGATTAAAATTATTAATATTTTTTTGCTCAATTGTATTTTTCAGTCATATTACTCCAATGACTGCTCATAGAATTTCTTTCACTTAACATCTGTAATAAGAGGGACAAACATCGCGACAGGTATTGTGACAGGATGTTTAAGCATTACTTGATGAATAAGCTGTGAGCTTGGCAATATGTCCTTCGTGTATTGTGTCTGTGTGGTTGTATTGACGTTTGGGTATTGGATAGTGTCTTGAAATGTTATTAACTATATTAGAGAACCTGTCATGATTATGAGTTGACTACATCAATTCATGCACATGAGCGATGGTAACACTCAATGCATGTTTGTATCCAAGAACCAACATGTGCCAAACATCATTACCATTGCAATGTATGTCATTAGTTCTTCTCTCTCTTCATCTTCATCTTCATGAAGACATTGTCACATGTGTATTTAGAACTTAAAGATGTGTGTTGATTTGATGAACATCTAAGTTTGTTTTAAATGTTTCCAGCATTCCAAAGTATTGTAGTCTCTATTCACATATTTTGATTGCTTCGTAAACACAATGATAATGTTATCAAGAACATGTTTATTTCATCGACTCGACTTATGAATAATGATCATCATCCTTTATAACAACTGTAAACATAATAACATTAATGAAGTTCAAATGTTGCTACACACACATTTCATCCAAATTTATTGTGTTTGTGTGTGTGTGTGTGTTTCTGTGTTTCTGTGTAATGCATGTATTTCTAAAGCAATTAATATTTACATACATTATTGAATCTTATCATCCTAGCCTTCACTTAGCTATGTATGTGTTTAACGTGGAATAATAACAGTAAACTATTGTTCATCGTGTCTTTTAAATGTAAACACAAATGTTAATGTGCTAATCATGTCTACATAACATTAATGACATAATGCATGTTAGGTTGGCAATACAATGTACTGCACCGACACACTTTATTCGAGCAAATACCCGGTATGTACCTGGCAGATACCTGAATGCGCCGCTCTCACCTCTGACAAGCCCCGTTGCATTTGCCTTCCCAGCCTGGGTTCATGCCTGGCTGATGGGCGGCTGATCTGTTAAATGATAATGATTAGGATTTAATAGGCTGCAATGCTTCGCGTGTCTACCAGATGGCATAAATTCATGAATTGTAATGCAGTATATATATATATACTGTGCAGAATTGAAGCCAGCAGGAATAAAATGCTTCAATCCCTGCTTGGAAAATAACTCAATGCACTCGGGCAGAAAACAGTCACAAACCTCAATACACCCGGGTATACCCGAATTCGTGGGACTAGCCGAGCTCGAATAAAGTGTGTCGCCAGTGTAGGTGATAATATTAGATTTCCACCACATGTTTTTCTAAATAAGGTCACTATTGTTATTGTATACTTTGAAATATACAATGTTTACGAGTTATAATGTTACATTTAGATGATTTTACATTTAACATACCAGAATATATAGTAGATGTTTTTGTTACAATAGTGGTAATGTTGCTTGAACATATCACATGACATTACAATACTTATTATGTTATCAAATATTAAAGACATATGTAAATATAATTTTAATGTTTATTGGTTATCAACATAATCATGAGAATTAAGTGCATAGTAAAAAATTCCACACAAGGCTACATAAATTGTATAGTTGTAATCAGCGCAAAACTGTTTTCAAGCATTGTTACATATTGATTATAATTGATTGTCTAGATGCGTCACACTCAGGTAATATTATGATTGGTCCATCTCAAATCAGATATTGGTCCCATGTATTCATAACCGACATCTGTGAAATAGGGCAAACACATGATGTGTAAACATTGCACATGTATATATCTTTCATCATCATAACGCTTAACACATCTGAATATGATTGGCGATATTCACGCAGAAGTTACAAATATGTTTCAACAGCAAGGATAAATCTAATCAGCCAGAAGATTTGTATGTTTAAAATGCCGATGTTCGCATTACTACTGATATGTGAGTTCCGGGTCCTGAATACATAATAATGTGCGCGCATAACGTGTGTTGCGCGCGCACGTCACTAATCTGTGGAATAAGTATTAGCGCATGCACAAGACGATGTGTACGCTGTGCATACAAGACATGTCCCGCCATGCTGCTGCTAGCAGTATGCAGATGATCGCGTAAGCTACATATATGGAAGAGAAACAAATGCACTTATACAGACGTAGATATATGAACGTTGACAACTGACGTGTGTCCACGCCCAAATCGGACGCTCACCCAATGAGCGTAAAAAGACGCGTGAGGTCATGTTCACGCACCATGAAACTCACGCAAATACCCCTCCCACTGAATGAACATTGGCCTACAGCGCTGTGCAGGCACCGCCCTACCGGCGTGCGCGCATGACAGACTGCACTGACCGTAACAATAAGCTACGGTCACAGCCAATATTTTGTCACACGCGCACGTCGGGTGGGGGGGGGGGGCGGCGCATCGGTAAACGTTCTCAGGACGCATTGGGACATGACCACGTAACCACGTCACATGTCGGCAACACGTACATTGTTTTCATATGTTGAATGTTAAACAATGAAGTGTGTGTGTGTGTGTGTGTGTGTGTGTGTGTGTGTGTGTTACAATTACTGTAACAGTTCTAACATTTGATTTAAACACAATTATAATGAGTTCATAATGACTCCGGCAACAATGTGTACTCATGGATGTTAATGTAGTCATTTGTTATAAGACTTATTATATTTATCTATTGTATATATGTAAGCATGTCTGCAATTTAATGCTTTATCCATTCATTTGGGTAAAACATTGTGTATATTATGCAGATGATGCTGTCATATTTTTAACATATATTATTAATGTAAATGCATAACGAATTTTTATTTACCATTATTGTAGAAATCAGTACTGAATTTGCTGGAACACATTGCTCCAGTCAGGCACAGCCAGATCAGCCATGGTTGAGTCAATCGTTGAATCCTGATTCATACACATCTCCGTGACCCTGTCATATGGATCCGGAGTGGGTTGTTGAAACAAGACGGCCGGAGGTAGGTACAAATCTTCGTTGTTTTCATCCAAACACTCGTATTGTGCATGTAAGTTTGGACAAATACCGAAGAACTGATGTCCATCTTGCATCTCGTCTTGTTGAAGGGACGGTGCAGGTATGTCAGCAGACGCCACAGTCTGTGAGCGTTCAATGTTACTGGTAGTAGGCAAGAATAGCCTATTTAGCAGAAGATATGTTCCATGTTCCATGGTAAATTTAAATGAGGGAGCAACATGCCAGCAGCTGCATCACTCACCTTGTCGATGAGGTACAAGCTCAAAATAATCATTTGCGGATAAAGTGAAACGTACAGAAGTTTTCCAATTTTTTTGATAGGCTACTTCTTTGAAGTCTGGATATGTTTCCCTGATAAAGTTATAGATTGCAATGACTATAGCCTTTTTATCTATCTTTGACTCGATGGCTTCATAAATCATAAACTTGTATGATTTTGGTGAGCTACTCTGCAATGTAGATGCAAGTGCCATGTCTTCTCCGTTCAACAGTACAGTGTGGAAGTGAAATGCATAAGCATGTCAGATAAAAGTTGAGAATTGTAACATTTTATTTTTGCAGTAATTTTCAAGGTTACAATACAAACGAGCATTTATACGCCTGGTTCTTCTCCCACAAGAAAATAGTTTAAATAATTCTCTCTCTCTCTCTCTCTCTCTCTCTCTCTCTCTCTCTCTCTCTCTCTCTCTCTCTCTCTCTCTCTCTCTCTCTCTCTCTCTCTCTCTCTCTCTCTCTCTCCTGTTTCTTGCCATCAAGGCCTGAAGTTGTGCAGGCCTGATATTTACTTACATACACTGTCTCTCACGGTATATATAAATATATATATATATATATATATATATATAGAGAGAGAGAGAGAGAGATAGATATCTCAGTATTTACACACACACAAAGAGAGAGAGACAGTGTGTGTGTGTGTGTGTGTATAGATAGAGATACAGAGAGAGTATATGTGTGTGTGTACATATATATATGTGTGTGTATACATATATATACACATACATACATACATACACACACACAGAGAGAGAGAGACAAAATATATTCATACACACTTACATATTATTTGCTGTACAAGTATTTCATACATGATAACATGTAAACATGATGAAGTATGAATGAAGATTCTGTTAAGTAAATTTCTTAAGGGGCTCAAGACACAATTACACATTACATGAAACAGTAGGTAATGTGATATGGTTAATTTAATTATGTTGTATAGAAAAAATACTGTCAGTACATGACACTAAACATTAGAATACTCATGGTGAAAAATCTCAAACTTAACAAGACCTAAGTGAATGTCATATTCCATTTAAATGCAATGTTTAGCATAATTGTAACGATGCGCGGAACACGCCCCCTGCGGCGTGTCCTTTCCTTACCTGTTTACTTCTGATCACCACCCTCTAGCTGCGAGTCAAGATCCTGTGTCTTTAAGGATTCTGAAGCAAGCAACGCCATCTTGCTTTCTGGCAAACCCTGCCCTCATCCTCCTGACAGGAAGTAAGCCTCGCTTTGACTTTCTCTTTGCATTTAGTCTTTTGCTACCAGCCCTGGTGCCTGCTGGTACTCATCACATACTGTTCCTGCCTGGACCTCCTTGGGATCTTTACTTATCTCCTGTGGATTCCGGAGGACTGGGAAAGTCACTCTTATACTACTAAGGTTAGTTTACCGTCGGGTAGTGTAGGTACCTGCTTAGTAGGGTTCACCTTGACATGGTAGCAGGCTTATAATTCCTTGGCCAATGGATTAGACTAAGAACCCTTATGTTATGTTTAGTTTCGCTGCACCTTGCTGTTCTGTCACTATGCCTTTAAGAAGTCTGGACGTTCTCCAAGAAGCAATCCTTCTCTGGATGTTACCTTGTGCTCTGGACTCCATGCCCATGTTCCATGTTCCTGGTTTCTGTTTCCAGACTCCCGTGCTGAAGCGTTGGCTTCCCGCAAGCCCTGCGTTGGTGCCTGAGAACGCGCGCACTCCCGCTCTGCTGACAGAGCATGCGCGCATATGCAGCTGGATCACTCATGTCTCTGAGTAGGCACCGCACCTCCGGACGCGTCGCGCATTCTCATGCACGCGGCGCGGTCACGTGACTACGTGCGCCGATCCCCAGCTGCGCGGCAACTTACTCCCTTCGTATCCCCTGCGGCCTCCCCACCTCGCTAATGGGTCCTTCCCTTTCTCCCTGCGCTTGTGAGGAGAGCACAAGCGTGACATTATGCTCGGCCAAACAAGCGGACCCCCAGAGGTGGCCCCGCCTGTCTCCATGTTCCATGCCATGTTCGTGTCCATGTTCCTAGTTCCTGAGGCCTGCTGCTAGCTCCATGAAGAGGCCCGTTCCTGTACCCCTGTAACGTTGGGAGATCCTATAGTCCCCCCTAGTCTATTAAGGATCGTTCGGAGTCCGATCTTGTAGGGGGGGATACTGTAAGGAATCGGGGAACACGCCCCCTGCGGCGTGCTCCCTCCTTACCTGCCGCATCCCAGTTCCCGCTCTCCTTATAGAGCATGCACGCACCCGCGGTTCCCTACTCGTACCACGGAGCCCGGCCACCCCCGGTCGCGTCATGCATTCTCTCACATGTGGCGCGTACACGTGACGGCGTGTGCCGCCCTCCAGCTGCGAGTCACCTTCACGCCCCCTTTTGGCGTATTCTCTACCCATGCCTCGTTTCTCGGATGTCTCTCTGAATGGCATGCGCCGTCCTCTAGCTGCGAGTCAAGATTCCCTGTTGATTCCCTGTGTGGCGGGCCGCTGCCCTCTTGCCTAGTTTCCCTGATGTCTCCCTGTATGGCGTGCGCCGCCCTCTAGCTGCGAGTCAAGATTCCCTGTTGATTCTCTGTGTGGCGGGCGCTGCCCTCTAGCTGCGAGCTTACCTTCCTATGCATCGCTGCCCCCTAGTCTCTTGGATCGCTCGGAGTTCGATCCTTAAGAGGGGGGTACTGTAACGATGCGCGGAACACGCCCCCTGCAGCGTGTCCCTTCCTTACCTGTTTACTTCTGATCGCCACCCTCTAGCTGCGAGTCAAGATCCTGTGTCTTTAAGGATTCTGAAGCAAGCAACGCCATCTTGCTTTCTGGCAAACCCTGCCCTCTTCCTCCTGACAGGAAGTAAGCCTCTCTTTGACTTTCTCTTTGCATTTAGTCTGCTACCAGCCCTGGTGCCTGCTGGTACCCATCACATACTGTTCCTGCCTGGACCTCCTTGGGATCTTTACTTATCTCCTGTGGATTCCGGAGGACTGGGAAAGTCACTCTTATACTACTAAGGTTTGTTTATCATCGGGTAGTGTAGGTACCTGCTTAGTAGGGTTCATCTTGACGTGGTAGCAGGCTTATAATTCCTTGGCCAATGGATTAGACTAAGAACCCTTATGTTATGTTTAGTTTCGCTGCACCTTGCTGTTCTGTCACTATGCCTTTAAGAAGTCTGGACGTTCTCCAAGAAGCAATCCTTCTCTGGATGTTACCTTGTGCTCTGGACTCCATGCCCATGTTCCATGTTCCTGGTTTCTGTTTCCAGACTCCCGTGCTGAAGCGTTGGCTTCCCACAAGCCCCGTGTTGGTGCCTGAGAATGCGCGCACTCCCGCTCTGCTGACAGAGCATGCGCGCATATGCAGCTGGATCACTCATGTCTCTGAGTAGGCACCGCACCTCCGGACGCGTCGCGCATTCTCATGCGCGCGGCGCGGTCACGTGACTACGTGCGCCGATCCCCAGCTGCGCGGCAACTTACTCCCTTCGTATCCCCTGCGGCCTCCCCACCTCGCTAATGGGTCCTTCCCTTTCCACCTGCGCTTGTGAGGAGAGCACAAGCGTGACATTATGCTCGGCCAAACAAGCGGACCCCCAGAGGTGGCCCCGCCTGTCTCCATGTTCCATGCCATGTTCGTGTCCATGTTCCTAGTTCCTGAGGCCTGCTGCTAGCTCCATGAAGAGGCCCGTTCCTGTACCCCTGTAACGTTGGGAGATCCTATAGTCCCCCCTAGTCTAGTAAGGATCGTTCGGAGTCCGATCCTGTAGGGGGGGATACTGTAAGGAATCGGGGAACACGCCCCCTGCGGCGTGCTCCCTCCTTACCTGCCGCATCCCAGTTCCCGCTCTCCTTATAGAGCATGCACGCACCCGCGGTTCCCTACTCGTACCACGGAGCCCGGCCACCCCCGGTCGCGTCATGCATTCTCTCACGTGTGGCGCGTACACGTGACGGCGTGTGCCGCCCTCCAGCTGCGAGTCACCTTCACGCCCCCTTTTGGCATATTCTCTACCCATGCCTCGTTTCTCGGATGTATCTCTGAATGGCATGCGCCGTCCTCTAGCTGCGAGTCAAGATTCCCTGTTGATTCCCTGTGTGGCGGGCCGCTGCCCTCTTGCCTAGTTTCCCTGATGTCTCCCTGTATGGCGTGCGCCGCCCTCTAGCTGCGAGTCAAGATTCCCTGTTGATTCTCTGTGTGGCGGGCGCTGCCCTCTAGCTGCGAGCTTACCTTCCTATGCATCGCTGCCCCCTAGTCTCTTGGATCGCTCGGAGTTCGATCCTTAAGAGGGGGGTACTGTAACGATGCGCGGAACACGCCCCCTGCAGCGTGTCCCTTCCTTACCTGTTTACTTCTGATCGCCACCCTCTAGCTGCGAGTCAAGATCCTGTGTCTTTAAGGATTCTGAAGCAAGCAACGCCATCTTGCTTTCTGGCAAACCCTGCCCTCTTCCTCCTGACAGGAAGTAAGCCTCTCTTTGACTTTCTCTTTGCATTTAGTCTGCTACCAGCCCTGGTGCCTGCTGGTACCCATCACATACTGTTCCTGCCTGGACCTCCTTGGGATCTTTACTTATCTCCTGTGGATTCCGGAGGACTGGGAAAGTCACTCTTATACTACTAAGGTTTGTTTATCATCGGGTAGTGTAGGTACCTGCTTAGTAGGGTTCATCTTGACGTGGTAGCAGGCTTATAATTCCTTGGCCAATGGATTAGACTAAGAACCCTTATGTTATGTTTAGTTTCGCTGCACCTTGCTGTTCTGTCACTATGCCTTTAAGAAGTCTGGACGTTCTCCAAGAAGCAATCCTTCTCTGGATGTTACCTTGTGCTCTGGACTCCATGCCCATGTTCCATGTTCCTGGTTTCTGTTTCCAGACTCCCGTGCTGAAGCGTTGGCTTCCCACAAGCCCCGTGTTGGTGCCTGAGAATGCGCGCACTCCCGCTCTGCTGACAGAGCATGCGCGCATATGCAGCTGGATCACTCATGTCTCTGAGTAGGCACCGCACCTCCGGACGCGTCGCGCATTCTCATGCGCGCGGCGCGGTCACGTGACTACGTGCGCCGATCCCCAGCTGCGCGGCAACTTACTCCCTTCGTATCCCCTGCGGCCTCCCCACCTCGCTAATGGGTCCTTCCCTTTCCACCTGCGCTTGTGAGGAGAGCACAAGCGTGACATTATGCTCGGCCAAACAAGCGGACCCCCAGAGGTGGCCCCGCCTGTCTCCATGTTCCATGCCATGTTCGTGTCCATGTTCCTAGTTCCTGAGGCCTGCTGCTAGCTCCATGAAGAGGCCCGTTCCTGTACCCCTGTAACGTTGGGAGATCCTATAGTCCCCCCTAGTCTAGTAAGGATCGTTCGGAGTCCGATCCTGTAGGGGGGGATACTGTAAGGAATCGGGGAACACGCCCCCTGCGGCGTGCTCCCTCCTTACCTGCCGCATCCCAGTTCCCGCTCTCCTTATAGAGCATGCACGCACCCGCGGTTCCCTACTCGTACCACGGAGCCCGGCCACCCCCGGTCGCGTCATGCATTCTCTCACGTGTGGCGCGTACACGTGACGGCGTGTGCCGCCCTCCAGCTGCGAGTCACCTTCACGCCCCCTTTTGGCATATTCTCTACCCATGCCTCGTTTCTCGGATGTATCTCTGAATGGCATGCGCCGTCCTCTAGCTGCGAGTCAAGATTCCCTGTTGATTCCCTGTGTGGCGGGCCGCTGCCCTCTTGCCTAGTTTCCCTGATGTCTCCCTGTATGGCGTGCGCCGCCCTCTAGCTGCGAGTCAAGATTCCCTGTTGATTCTCTGTGTGGCGGGCGCTGCCCTCTAGCTGCGAGCTTACCTTCCTATGCATCGCTGCCCCCTAGTCTCTTGGATCGCTCGGAGTTCGATCCTTAAGAGGGGGGTACTGTAACGATGCGCGGAACACGCCCCCTGCAGCGTGTCCCTTCCTTACCTGTTTACTTCTGATCGCCACCCTCTAGCTGCGAGTCAAGATCCTGTGTCTTTAAGGATTCTGAAGCAAGCAACGCCATCTTGCTTTCTGGCAAACCCTGCCCTCTTCCTCCTGACAGGAAGTAAGCCTCTCTTTGACTTTCTCTTTGCATTTAGTCTGCTACCAGCCCTGGTGCCTGCTGGTACCCATCACATACTGTTCCTGCCTGGACCTCCTTGGGATCTTTACTTATCTCCTGTGGATTCCGGAGGACTGGGAAAGTCACTCTTATACTACTAAGGTTTGTTTACCATCGGGTAGTGTAGGTACCTGCTTAGTAGGGTTCATCTTGACATGGTAGCAGGCTTATAATTCCTTGGCCAATGGATTAGACTAAGAACCCTTATGTTATGTTTAGTTTCGCTGCACCTTGCTGTTCTGTCACTATGCCTTTAAGAAGTCTGGACGTTCTCCAAGAAGCAATCCTTCTCTGGATGTTACCTTGTGCTCTGGACTCCATGCCCATGTTCCATGTTCCTGGTTTCTGTTTCCAGACTCCCGTGCTGAAGCGTTGGCTTCCCGCAAGCCCCGCGTTGGTGCCTGAGAAAGCGCGCACTCCCGCTCTGCTGACAGAGCATGCGCGCACATGCAGCTGAATCACTCATGTCTCTGAGTAGGTACCGCACCTCCGGACGCGTCGCGCATTCTCATGCGCGCGGCGCGGTCACGTGACTACGTGCGCCGATCCCCAGCTGCGCGACAACTTACTCCCTTCGTATCCCCTGCGGCTTCCCCACCTCGCTAATGGGTCCTTCACTTTCTCCCTGCGCTTGTGAGGAGAGCACAAGCGTGACAATAATGTATTTTCACTAACCAACTGATTCATAATTGTTTATAATATGTTATCAAACATGCCTTAACTAATTCAGTGAATGAGCATTTGTAAACATTCATATGTCTACAAGGAAATACTTGAATGTTTGCAACCAGCTCTACATGATCATACATACACTATGCATGAAAGAGTATGCATTAAACACCACAACACCACAAAATTGATTAGTGAAGGTTTTAATTTATTTATGTTTTGCCTTTTGAGCGCGAGTCACAGGCCTGCTTGTTGGCGGTTGCGATCGCCTTCTCCCTGTGCCAAGTACTCTCGGCTTCTCTATTGCACTTTTTGTGGGCTATGGCACTGGTTCAGGGGCACTTGGTGTTGGCTGTGGCACTGGTTCAGGGGCACTTGGTGTGGGCTGTGGCACTGGTTCAGGAGCACTTGGTGTGGCCTGTGGCACTGGTTCAGGGGCACTAGTTGTGGGCTGTGGCACTGGTTCAGGGGCACTTGGTGTGGGCTGTGGCACTGGTTCAGGGGCACTTGGTGTGGGCTGTGGCACTGGTTCAGCACTTGAGATACATTGCAACACTGGTGGAGCAGTTTCTTGTGTGTGTGTTTTTGTCTTCTTCCAAAAGCTGGTGATTTGTAATTGTTGACCAATCTTTCTTTTGCGTGTCTCATTTGCAGGTGTCGGTTCAATATTTGGAACAGATGATGTAAACTGTTGGATGTTGACAGGGACCTGCACAGAAGTGACATCAAGTGTACCAGAAACATCCTGAAGTGGGGAATGAAGAAGTGATGGGTCTGGAGAAAAAATAGTACCACGTAAAGATCCATCCTCTGATGGTTTATACTGGAATTCGTGCTCTCTTGCTGTACTCCTAAACTGATTGGCTTGGCTTACATTCAGAACTAGTGCTTGTAATGTGTTGTTCAGATTTTGGAGTTCTTTAGGAACTTGTATGATGACATTTTTTATTTGTGTCATTTCTGATATCATCTTTTCATGCATCCTTTCATGCAGTGACATCATCCTTTCATGCATTGAGATCATTTCGGAATGGCGACGATTTTCTTCACCCAAGATTCGTTCTTCAGAAGCTGCAATTGCTGAGAAAGTGTCATGAGCAGGAGGACTTGAATGCTGGGTTAATCCAGGAGTGTCAACAACTTCATGGTCACTTGAGTCAATTTGTCCGTGAGCGGAAAGATCTGGTTGTAAAAATAAGAACATAAATGATCAACTCACATGGAACATTAACATTGTTTCATGCAATAATGATAGTTGTTTTCATATTGGAACACATTAAATGTTGTCATATTATGTATCATTTTTGGTCACTATAAATTGTAATATTTTGCCCACAATTACGTTTCGACTCAGTGTGAATGATGAATGAATGAAAGATTGTTGTAACATCACAACTCAAAGTTGATACTTGAAAACGCACACAATACATGTTGTGTAATGAAACCGTACATCTCCTCTGTGTCATTAACTATTCATAAGTTCATCACATGTGAAACTCACATCTTTGAAACAATGTAATTAGCCATGGCAATGTACACATTATATGGTGTGTACGTCAAACACTCACCTTCCATTCTTGATGATGACATTGATGAGGCAGGTGAGGACACGTGTTCTGTCTGAGCTGGCACAGGTGACACAGGAGCTGACACAGGAGCTGGCACAGGTGACACATGAGCTGGCGGAGCAACTATATAAAACATCAGAAACGTACTTTATGTGAATTATGTACACATGACAGTATCTGAAGTGGGAGTACTGATGTAAAAATATCAGCATTAATGAAAGATATAACAATCATATGCTTAGCTCGATCTGTACATTATCCATCTTAACACAAATGTACATGTTAACATGATCAATATACATATTTTGGACAGCATAAAACTTACATAGAATGTTAATGCAGATATGTATGAAGGTATGTGTACTACAATTTACTGGTCTGTTCTACATACACTGCATATGTTAGGCATTATTAAAGCCACAATAAGTGACATCACTGCCATGAATGAAAACAATACTCTATGCTTACAATTCTGCACATAATTGTTTAACATTGTACGATATTTCTTCAAAATGAGTATGAACATTTAGGAGAAGCAGGGGTGGCGTGGAATGTGGGTGACACTCAGCACCACATGCAGTGTGTCGCTCACAGATGCTACTGGTGTGAGAAGGTGGCGTATTACGTTACAATAGTTATTTCAAACACTAATGACTAAGCGACATTGTAATATATCGTCTAATGGTTGTTTAAAGTAGTCATATAATTAGCATTTCAAATGACTGTCATGAACTTAGCTTCAAATTGTCACCTTCTACCACCTCTACCCCCTCCCCCAACACTTCACCCCACCATGCCCCCATGAGCTGCCTCTTTTCCCCCCACCACCCCCTCTGTTCACCTCTATGCTATGATTACATATTAGTTGAAGTTGTTTTAACACACAGGTTGATGAGCGTAATTACAATATAAAGTTATCTATATATGAACACAATTTCATTCTATATGGTACATGTTGGTATTTATGCTCACATGAGGCAACATAAACCACAAACAGAGCATTAATAACCAATTAGGGAATGTCTGTGTGAAAGTTCATAATATTCGCCTTTCACTTGAGAATATTCCATGCAGGACTTTAATATGCAGTAAGGGCCTGTTTAGAGGTATTACATATATACACAAATATATACATATATTCTATCAATATATAGATCGACAGATACATTAAATAGTGAATTATGTTTTTTTGATCACATACACACAATAACCAACAACACAGTGATGACACCCATTCATGTCAGAAAGGATGACTGCAGGTGTGTTTAGTGGGTATGCATGTTAACCCTGTGTGTGATCCAAGCTGTGACCATACTTGAAGCTTAAACCTATAGGGGAAAGATTTGGAGTGGTTTGTAAATTAAAAGATGGCAGTGTGTGCTATTTTCAATATCATTACACATAATCCCTTCCTGCAGTTCAAGTGGTGTGTGCTGGCTCAAAATGGTGTAAGGCAGGATTGCAGAGACAATACATGCAAATGAGCATACACATATAATATATATCTATATAATATCAAGCTATATCTATATCAATTTTTGCTTTCCCTTTTTTGTATATGGATTTCCCCCCCCCCCTCTCTATGGATCTGGAGTACCTATCTGGAGACAAAAGTTGGTAACTTCTAATAACCACAACGCTTTCATATCACGTTATACACGTGAGTGCAAATTTTATAGAGCTTTCAACACTGAAATCATTTGTTGGGGTTGACAATATTGCCCTATTTTGTGTTTCTACTTTCTTTTCATGTCCTGATGTGATTTGCACACCTGTCTCTCCTTCGTTTGCTGATTGAATTTGGTTTGAATTCTACGTCGGGAGCTGCACTCATTAAGGATAGTATACCATCTGTGTTATTTGATTTATTAGTAATGTTATTTGCACTTGTTTGTCTTTTCACTATCAAAATGGTGTAAGGCAGGATTGCAGAGACAATACATGCAAATGAGCATACACATATAATACATATCTATATAATATCAAGCTATATCTATATCTATATATATATGAACTATCATCACCAAGCTGATTTTATATATATATATATATATATATATAGAGAGAGAGAGAGAGAGAGAGAGAGAGAGAGAGAGAGAGAGAGAGAGAGAGAGAGAGAGAGAGAGAGAAAGAGAGAGAGAGAGAGAGAGAGAGAGAGAGAGAGAGAGAGAAGTTTTTTATTTAATAAGGTAATACATTTGGCAGCAAGATTGATGTGAACATTTAGATACGACACGTGTAGTACAGTAAGATGTTTCACCTGGTGGGAATTCATGTTCATAGATTCCGATATCCCTGTCCCCTGGCAAACCCTCCACGATGACTGGAAAAATTTTTTCACGCATCTGCTCCTCCAATGGAGTTAACGTTAGAGCTGGTGCTGGCGGGCTGCCTCCTGTGCCAGAAGCATGCATCCGTTGTGCTTGGAATTTTTGTTTTAGATTCGACTTGATATCATCAAATCTCTTCCTACAATTCGTCTGGCTCCTGACACGATTCCCACACGCAGACACAGCCACTGTAATTTGGTCCCACATTTCTTTCTTCACGGCTGAACTTGTCCGTCCTTGAAATACATAACAATTATGTTAAGTTAATATTTAATTTAATGACGAATACATAAAAAATGGGCTAACTGTTGACAGAGATAGATAACATTCTGGTTTCTCTTGAATATGTGTGGCACATGAGTATTACATTTATGTGGAGACATACAAAGCTAAGGAAGCTTGCGTGAATGTTCAATGAACATAGAAAATCACATTTTAAGGATTCTTAGGTTCGGTGTAAACTATGAAGGATTATGTGTGTAACAATCTACTATAATTGATAGATATTACAGATTATTAGTTCTCTATTAATACATGTGACATCATATACGAGAAAATGTTTTGGAACAATCAATGCAAAGATTGACTTACCTACTAAATGGCCATACAGATGGTCATAGCGCACCAAAATCCCTGTGACAAGAACTGTGTTTTCCTTTTCATTTAAACGAGCATTACGTGGCCGTGCCACACGTTTCTTCCGACCATGTCCAGCCACAGAGCTTGCCTGCTGCTGACTGGACTCTCCTTCTTCCAATGGAAGAGACTCCAAAAGCGCTTCACCACCAGGCACCCCACCACCACCACCAGACACCACACCACCACCAACAGACACCCCACCACCAGACATCCCACCACAACCAGCACTCGCACTCACAGCAACACCACTCACACTCACAGCAACACCACTTGCACTCACAGCAACACCACTAGCTCTCACAGCAACACCACTCCCCTGACTCCCATGTTCACTCAGACGCGTACTCACACGACTACCAGTACTACTCACACCAGCATCACTCCTCCCACGCTTCTTGGCCATACCTATAGCACTCACAAAGAACTCGAAAGAAATGTATGCAAAATTGAGGTGCATGAGAGGCTGGAGCAAGCCTGAATGCGCATCCATCTACTGGATGTACGGGAGAATGTGTGTGTGTGTGTGTGTGTGTGTGTGTGTGTGTGTGTGTGTGTGTGTGTGTGTGGGAGAATGTGTGTGTGTGTGTGTGTGTGTGTGTGTGTGTGTGTGTGTGTGTGTGTGTGTGTGTGTGTGTGTGTGTGTGTGTGTGTGTGTGTGTGTGTGTGTGTGTGTGTGTGTGTGTGTGTGTGTGTGTGTGTGTGTGTGTGTGTGTGTTTGAGAATGTGTGTGTGTGTGTGTGTGTGTGTGTGTATGGGAGAATGTGTGTGTGTGTGTGTGTGTGTGTGTGTGTGTGTGTGTGTGTGTGTGTGTGTGTGTGTGTGTGTGTGTGTGTGTGTGTATATATGGGAGAATGTGTGTGTGTGTGTGAGGGGGTGTGTGTGTATATGTGGGAGAATGTGTGTGTGTGTGTGTGTGTGTGTGTGTGTGTGTGTGTGTGTGTGTGTGTGTGTGTGTGTGTGTGTGTGTGTGTGTGTGTGTGTGTGTGTGTGTGTGTGTGTGTGTGTGTGTGTGTGTGTGTGTGTGTGTGTGTGTGTGTGTGTGTGTGTGTGTGTATGGGAAAATGTATGTATGTGTGTGTGTGTGTATGGGAGAATGTGTGTGTGTGTGTACTGTATGGGAGAATGTGTATGTGTGTATATATGGGAGAGTGTATGTGTGTATGGGAGTATGTGTGACACCAGAGGTACCCCCCCAATCAGTCACCCCCTCCCGAACCTGTAGCCCAGTCAGTCATCCCCCCACCTCGCTGCCCCCGCTGAACGGGAGGTGGTAGCGGGGGTGTTCCTTTCCCCCTGGTCCCCATGTCAGATGGGAGCGGGGATGTCCCCTCAGGTCCCCGCTAACCCCCGGTGCCCGTGTCAGACCGCGGGGCAGGAGATGGAGTGGGGATGTCCCCCCAGGTCCCCGAGTACCCCCGGTCCCGCGGAGGGGAGATGGGTGCGTGGGGGTGGGGGAGCATGGTGGTGGTAGTGCTGGTCGCGGCCTTTCCTACTCTCCCCCCCCTTTGTGTGTAGAGAGAGAGTGTGTGTGTTTATGGGAGAATGTGTGTGTGTGTGTGTATGGGAGAATGTGTGTGTGTGTGTATGTGTATATATGGGAGAATGTGTGTGTGTGTGTGTGTGTGTGTGTGTGTGTGTGTGTGTGTGTGTGTGTGTGTGTGTGTGTGTGTGTGTGTGTGTGTGTGTGTGTGTGTGTGTGTGTGTGTGTGTGTGTGTGTGTGTGTATATGTGGGAGAATGTGTGTGTGTGTGTGTGTGTGTGTGTGTGTGTGTGTGTGTGTGTGTGTGTGTGTGTGTGTGTGTGTGTGTGTGTATGTGGGAGAATGTGTGTGTGTGTGTGTATGGGATAATGTGTGTATGTGTGTGTGTGTGTGTATGGGAGAATGTGTGTGTGTGTGTGTGTACTGTATGGGAGATGTGTATGTGTGTATATATGGGAGAGTGCATGTGTGTATGGGAGTATGTGTGACACCAGAGGTACCCCCCCAATCAGTCACCCCCCCCAATCAGTCACCCCCTCCCCAACCTGTAGCCCAGTCAGTCACCCCCCCCCCAATCAGTCCGTCACCCCTGCCCCAGTCAGTCACACCCCCCCACCCAGTCAGTCAGTCACCCCCACCCAGTCAGTCACCCCCCCAGTCAGTCATCCCCCCAGTCAGTCACCCCCCTCCAGTCAGTCAGTCCCCCCTCCCCAGTCAGTCACCCCCCAGTCAGTCACCCCCCCCCCATCAGTCACACCATCTCCCCTCTCTCTGGTCTCCCCAGTCTCCCCTCTCTCTGGTCTCTCCCATCTCCCCTTTCTCTGGTCTCCCCTCTCTCCCCTCTCTCTGGTCTCCCCTGTCTCCCCTCTCTCTGGTCTCCCCCGTCTCTCCACTCTCTGGTCTCTCTCTCCCCTCTCTTTCTCTCTCCCCTCTCTGTCTCTTTCTCTCTCCCCCCTCTCTGTCTCTGTCTCTCTCCCCCTCTCTGTCTCTCTCCCCTTTCTGTCCCTGTCTCTCTCCCCCTCTGTCTCTGTCTCTCTCTCTCTCTCACTCTCTGTCTCTCTCTCTCTCTCTCTCTCTCTCTCTCTCTCTCTCTCTCTCTCTCTCTCTCTCTCTCTCTCTCTCTCTCTCTCTCTCTCCTCTCTTCTCTCTCCCCTCTCTGTATCTGGATATCTTATTTACCCTATATATCTTAACTGTCCTATACTACACCAAAATAACCTATACTGATTTCTTCCAGAATTGACTCTCAAGCTTCAGACGGGAGACATCGGAATCTCCCCTAACCCAGAAGACAGGTAGAAAACACCTCCCCTCCAATGTATAACATTGCAGGAATGAGGGTACCTGGACATTGAGGGACTGCGGATCAGGTAAGATCCCAGGTGGGATTGGTGCTTTAGATATTGTGAAGTGGGGGCATCCAGACACTGGATAAAGGGTGCAGGAAATTAGTTATTCACATCTGGCTTTTTTTTTGTAAATCCGACATTTACACACACATACACACACGTGTAACCAGGACTAATTGTAGTATAATGTAATACAATAAATAAACTTATGTCAAAAAGAATGTTGTTCTGACTAGGAATTTATTAAATTTATTTTTTAATTTTTTTAAAGCGGGCCTGGGGATGGGACAAGGGTGGAGTTGGGGGCGGGACCAGGGCGGGGTTGGGGGCGGGACTAGGGTGAGGTTGGGGGCAGGACTAGGTGGCAAGTAGATTTTTTTGTTCGGCGAGTAGATTTTTGGGTGATTTGTCGACCACTGTATATATATATATATATATATATATATATATATATATATATATATATATATATATATATGGTGGAACCGAATCTCTTTATTACGTTATTTGGAACTACATTTAATACCTAGAGGATGAAGGATTCAAGTTTTTCCTTCATTTGAATTTTGTTATTCTGCTCTTAAAATAAGATGGGAGGAGACTTTAAACCAATGTTCAGCTGAGCTGATGCAGATCTTGATTGCCAATGACAGTAACACCATTCAGTCACTAACTAATCAAATTGACGCTATTAATACCACTCTTGACTCTACAGCTAGTGCAAGTGTTAAGCAGATTGAGAAGGATCTGGAGGCATATACTACAGAATTGATTTCTTTTAAAAAGAAGACATTTTTTAGGGACTCACAAGACTTTAAATTAAACAAAGTCTATAGATGGACACATAATCGCCAAAATAGGCATAAAAATAAGTTCACCAGAATCCCGACAACTGCCACAGACCCTTCTTCAGGATTGACATCTGATATTGAATCTTCAGACAGTAATATTAGAAGTCTGGAGACTAGCGATCAAGATCACCAGTCTTTTTTAGGATCAGATCACACAAGGGGAAATCTACAACCAGAAGAGGCAAAAAGAACCCTGAGAGGCAAACCACATGGAGCCTCGGGGACGGATTTTCGGAAAGTGAAAAACAAATCAAACAAATCGGGGAAATAGATGATCTTCGGATCATCAATCTATCATAGTTGTCCTTGACCCATGATCAATAAACAGTATTAAAATTGGGGTTATCTTTTTCACCCACGTCATCAACTGATACTTTTGATTGGGTCAAGGACCTTCACTTATTCTGTAGAAAACTCTTATTGCACAAATTTTATGTTAAAAGGTCGGTTGAGACAGATGGTGCCAATTTGGCCTTTAAACAGATTTTGAACACAAAGGAGGGTAACCTGATCAGGGATTTGGAGGTTAGTCTGGTGAGGAGGTGTGTTCCCAGGCACCTTCGGTTAGCGATACCACTTCCAGAGTCCTGTCGAGTCTGGTGCCTAGATCTGTCTTTTGTCCTCACCTACAGACATGTTTACAGATTGAGATCTTCGCGAACCTGGTCTCTAATGAATTCTCCAAGATGCTCAGATTGCGTGGCCCCATGAATCTTACCAGAGGACAGTCGTGTGCAATTAAGGAATTGCTGGACCTCGGGGCGTGGAGATCAAGCCGTCGAACAAAGGTGGGAATGTTGTCCTGTGGCCAAAGAATATGTATGAGAGGGAAGCCTTACGCCAGTTAAAGGATAAAAACTGTTAACGTACTCTCCCGGGCGACCCTACAGACAGATTCAAACATGATTTAGATAATCTTATTATGGAGGCCGTTTCACAGGGCATCATTACCACTAAACAGAGTTCGGCCTTGGTCTCCAGGTTTCCCGTGGTCCCCACCTTTTATATGCTCCCCAAGATCCATAAGGATTCCTTCCACCCACCAGGACGCCCCATCGTTTCTGGCGTGAGGGGGTTGTGCGAGCCCATCTGCCGTTTCCTTGATAAATTTTTAATCCCTATTGTTGAAACATTGCCATTTCATCTGAGGGACACATCTAATGTGCTCCTCAGATTGGACCAGGTCACCCTCGAGAATCACTATACACCAATATTAACCATGGTGATGGTTTACGAGCAGCACGGTACTTCCTATCGAGGGAAGGCCTGGCCCCTGAGATGGTAGAATTTTTGTTGGACTTGTTACAATTTATTTTGACCCATAATTATTTTCTTTTCAAGTGCCAATATTATTTACAAGTCAGGGGAACGGCGAAGGGTGCGACATGCGTGCCCTCCTATGCCAATCTATTTTTGGGGCTTTGGGAAAGGGAGGTTGTCTTTCAAGATGATGTGGTTCTTGGGTCAGAGCATGTGATTCTCTGGTTGAGATTCATCGACAATATACTTATCTTCTGGGATGGTACATGTAGGAGGACATGTGCAGAGGTACACAATGGAGACTGTTGTAAGGTGAAATTATAACAAGGGTTTATTGTGCCTGTCACTTTAAACAGCAATAAAAATCAACATAAGCGAAATAGTGAGCCAACCAAAAAAACCCTATCTCTGCTTTGGAGACTATCTATACATGTAGCTCAGCCCTCTCTGACTGGGTTGGTTAGCTAAGCTATTTACCAGCCCCAAATCATGGAGACATTTATCAATACACAGACATAGATAATAGTCTTATACGAAAAAATCTTATCTGTTAGCTGGGCTGCTGTAGGGGAAGCTTCTCTGCTCTCCTGGAACCGCACCCTTGTGCACAGAAAATGTTAGTCTCCAAGTTTAGAATCTTGTCCCCTTTTGTCTTGTGGTCAGCTTGTTGCTCAAGACATCTGCCCTTCCTTGGTTCAGCCCCATTGTGGACTAAGGAATCTCTGCTCTGTCTCCAAAGTTCAGCTGAGGTGTGAGCTAAGGAGTCTCACTTCCTGTCTCAAAAGACAGGCTTTTCTAAGCAATCTAATCAGGCAGGTGGTGTTAGTTAATTGCCTACCAGCAGTTAACCACCACACTGCTGGATTAGAGGCACATTTGTGAACAGGGATAAATCCCCTGTTACAGTACATCTCAGGAGTTTGGGGGGTTTGTCGATGGTCTCAACCAGAACTCACTTAATATTAAGCTCACGTCAGTCTCGAGTCTAACATCAGTGGAATTCCTGGATCTCAGGATCTCTCTCAGCGGGGATGGATATATTGAGACTGACATCTTCCGCAAAATGACTGCTACTAATTCCATCCTTCATGCAAGTAGCAGTCATCCGCCCCATCAGATTAAAGGGATCCCCGTGGGAGAGTTCCTGAGACTTAGGAGAAATTGCTCTACACAAGCAATCTACACTAGTAGAGCCAACGAAATGACATCAAGATTCCTACAACGGGGTTACAGTAGGACTTCGATCAAACGAGCCAGGAGAATCAGTGAGGCCAGGGTCCTATCCTCTCTTCAGGTTACAGGGAAGGACAATCGACGGGCACCAGACAAGAACATCAGGTTTATTGCCACATACGACAGGAACTGGCAGTGTTATCGCCAGGCTATCCAGAAACACTGGCATTTGTTGCGATCCGATCCGGACCCATGCCAAATTTTAGCATAGAACTCCGAACCTAAAGTGGATCTGATAAGCCGTAGAGCTCCGAACCTAAAGGATAAATTGGTTCGGAGTCCCTATAGTGTCAACAAGGTTACCCATTTCCTCTCCAAAAGGATGCCCCCGGGATTTCTTGCCTGCAAAACATGTTCAGCATGCCAATATATGATGAATACATCAATCTTTCTTAATACACAGAATTCAAGGACATTTAAGATTAAAATGCCTCTAAACTGTAAGAGTAAGGCAGTAATATACTCTCTTTCATGTCCTTGTTCTAAAACATATATTGGGATGACGACGCGAGAAGTTCGCTTCCGCGTCCTTGAACATGTTAGGAACATCAAAAATGCAGAGCAGGATCTTTTTAGGGGTAAGAAATTGACCACAGTGGCAAGACACTTCAAAATCTTTCATAACTCCAATCCAGGCTTTTTATCAGCTGCCTTTGATCGGGTTTCTCTGGGGTTACGGGCGGAGATTTAGAGAGGCGTCTTTTGCAGAGAGATTGCCGGTGGATTTTTACATTGGGAACTCTCCTCCCTCATGGCCTTAATGAATATACAGGGTATGCTTTTGTAAAGAATGTCCTCTCTTTCTCTCCTCCTGATATATCTACCAGGAGGTTCTTATATGTTATACACTTTTTTATTATGTATTACTTATGTGTATTAATTTATTTTAGTTAGCCCTTTTTGATTAACCTTTTTAATTACTATATAATTTATTTATAATATTGCACCTACCGGGTTTTTTTTATAGTTGTTATAGTTATGGGAAAAATATTTTCTCCTTAATAAAAATAGATTATTGCTATAAACTTTATATTTTGATACATATAGCACAATTATTATATATTTAGGAATTTACACTTTTATAATTATTACACAGTATTGGGTGCTTTAAATTGTATAACTTTAATCACACTTTAATGCATTTTGATTTATATATATGACCTCATAGCTCTTGTGTGTTCCTCTTCTCTCTCTCTTTATGGAATTAATACCTTAGTTAAAGAATCTGTACTTCTCTGACACTTATTTGTGCAGTGGATTTTTCTTGCAGTAACTTGCGGCATATATTTTTATTTTTACTGATTTGTACCTTTCCCTATCCGTTTTCTGATTTAACTCCTCTAGTTTGACAAGTTCCTAAGAAGTGATAATCCTTATCAAAGATGACTTCCTTTCCTGGCAGTAACGAACTGTCTGTTCCATTGCCCTGCTCAGGATGATGCTGTATCTATGTGATGTGTGCACCATGGGCTGCGTGATGTTGTCTGGGCTGACACAGTTTTAATGTGGCTGTTTCTACGTTCCGAGATGGAACCTCCCCTGGATGACGTAGCGTATGTTCGCTGCTGCTATTTGATGCATTCGCGGGACTGTTTGGATACTGCGGACCTGATGTTGTTTGTGCCGGCATGGATCAAGTGGGGCTATGTTTACCTTTTATAAACGGACCCTCCCCTGGATGACATAATGGGAGGTGTCTACTTCGTTGCAGCTGCATGCCTTATCATGATGACACGCTGTAGCCTTCAGTAGCTCATTAGGCTAAGGCCCCGCTCCCAGAGTCAGCGCACCCGCACTGCAGACAGGCGGTGCGCTGACATACACAGACCGCGATATGCGGTCTGTAGGGAGCGGGAGCCGGAGCGGGAGGTGGGCGGGAGTGGGAGGCTTGACAGGGAGGGGGGGCATGGCTTGAGCGGAGGGACCCGCTACTCTCCCCCCCCCTCCCTCCACGGACTCGGGCTGGAGCTGGAGCTGCTGAGGGTAAGTTTAAACACACACACGCAGGCACTCACGCACTCATACACATACACACGCGCGCGCGCACACACAGGCAGGCACTCACGCACTCATACACACACACACACACACACAGACAGAGGCAGGCACTCACGCACTCAGGCACACACATACACACACAGACAGGCACGCACGCACTCAGACACACACACAGACAGGCACTCACCTGCTTTCACTCCACACTCCTCCCCGCTCCCCGAAGCCTCTCCTCCTCCCAAAGCCTCCCCTCCCCATTGGCTCACAGCCACACCACGTGATGCGTCAATGCTAGGAAACACCATTCTCTTGTGTCTCCTATCGGCTGACGCGCCACAGTGTGTAGTCAGCTGTGCCACCAGGGGGGACCGGGACCGGCTCGCGAGGATTCCCCTGCTGGTGGGGAACTCGTGACATGGCCACCCGCGCCAACGAGCGCAGCGGGACCGAGGCCTTACTTATTCACTGCTACTACCGGTGCCCTCGCGAGACTTCAAGTACAGTGCTCTCTGTGGGCGGTTTTGATTGGAGCAGTGCTCACTGACAAACCAATAGGAACTTTGGTTACATCTCATGCTGGATAGACCATCTCACTAGCATTTAGTGTCATGTTGCTCCTTATGATTCAGCTGTTCATTTTCTCTGTTCACATTCTTATTGGTAAACGCTAATTGATTTTGTGTATTTAAACCCTAACTGGACGTAACTTTATTAAGCCACTTGAAGAAGCAAAGGGTGCGAAACGCCGCATCGGGCTTGTCTTTGTGTGTACTCCCCTTGGATCCCTTTCATCGGCTGTGAACTCTTGCTGCAACAATGATACAACATTTCTTGCCTTTCTCACAATCCTAGGACTCCATACAAGGACATTATACTCATTATTTTCTGCAAGTATATATAATGATTCCTTTAATTCATAAGTGGTGAATTATTGTCATTTATTTGTTTCTTTGGTGACCTACTGTAGGTGGTATTGTTTTTTGCAACTACTACTAACTGCAGTTAATAGTTCACAGCACACAGCTGTTGTAATAATATTATTTTGACCGGCCAGTCTTTATATATCTCAGGAGGTTATTTCTCTTTTTTCACCTGAGTAGTAAGATCCTGTTTTTTCTATATTTACTTAGGATCTTTGTATTACCTTTATATTTTCACAGCTGTTGAGATCCTCTGGGGATTGTTTTATATATATATATATTTATTTAGTGTTTTCCATGTCCATGAATAAACATTTTTTCATTATTATTGTTGCTTGAGTGCTTTTAGTGGGACACTTTTCTTTTTTCTTTTGTTTATTTCAGATATATAAATATATATAAATATATATGAGATATTACCAGATTGGAGTCCAGTAACCAGGAGACTAGTAGTGGGGCTGTAGTATGCAGTGTTTTTATTGTGGGTAGCGGGGGTGGGGGGAGGTGGTTTTTCCCCCAATGGTGGGTGTTTAGGCCTTGCAGGTGTATTGTGGGAGGGGGTAACCCCTTCATTACCATAGCGGTTTTAACCGCTAAGTTAATGAAAGGGTTAAGTCCACCCGCAACCCTCCCACAAGCCCTAAACCCCCACCAAAGGCCAAATACCCCCTTCTCCTACCCCTGCTACCCACAATAAGCCTGGCACTGGTGGTTAACCCCTTCATTGCCTTCGCAGTTAGCCGCTAAGGTAATGAAGAGGGCTGTAAATGCATTTTTCCTGTATCGGATGCATGCCGGGGTGCTCCGGTGCTGGAATTAATGGGTATAAGATCCGGAGACTACGGCATCAATCCGATGCAGGAAAAAGGCCTGATTTTTTGTAAGTCCCGTATCGCCACTAAGCCCCAGCTTCTTGCCAACTTTTTGTGGCGGAGCGATTTTGAGAAAAATTCTCCATTCAAGAGCAGTGATCAGCGGCGAGATGCTGATCGGCGCTACTAGAATACAGCGGGCTTGAGAAACTGGAAAAAAGTGGCAAGAAAGGGTTTATCGTGAAGCGTGCGGCGGATTTTTTTTCCGCCAAAAAAAACCTGCGGATTTTCCTAATCTCTACAGCTTTTCAGGGCTTACTGAATCGCATTAGGCATGTTTGCCAATAAAAATGGCAAGATAGGGCTTGTCGCCGCTTACAGCATGAGCCCCAAAGACTGTTCTAGCAAGACCGTTTCAGCAAGAGAATGGCTGACAAAAAATATTTCAGTATATAAAGACAGAAAGGGAATAAGAAAAAGACAGAGTGACTAGGCCTTAGGCAGTCAAAATGATAATTTAAGTTAGAAAAAAGGCACAGAGTAGGTAAAGAAAGTGACGCTCAAAAGAAGCATGAAGCAACAGTAGATACTGGATTCTTTATATGCTTAGGGCTGTTATTTACAGCATGCGCCCGTGCGGCCGCACGTGCCAATGCGAACGCGCGTGCACGTGCCGCATGCTTTTCGTAAGTATACTGTGTTTTTAAGTATACAGTGTTAAGTGGGTTTATGTGTGTTTGTGTGTGTTTATGTGTATAAGTATGTGTGTGTATGTATATGGGTGTGTGTGTGTGCGCGTGTGCGTGTGCGTGTGCGTGTGCGTGTGCGTGTGTGTGTGTGTGTGTGTTTATGTGTAATTTATTATTTATTGAAAAAAAAAAAACCTTGGTAAAAATAAAAAATGTATTAGACTTGTGCAGACACACAAATACATACACATACTGCACCGACACACTTTATTCGAGCAAATACCCGGTATGTACCTGGCAGATACCTGGAATGCGCCACTCCTAACCTCTGACAAGCCCCGTTGCATTTGCCTTCCCAGCCTGGGTTCATGCCTGGCTGATGGGCGGCTGATCTGTTAAATGATAATGATTAGGATTTAATAGGCTGCAATGCTTCGCGTGTCTACCAGATGGCATAAATTCATGAATTGTAATGCAGTTTATATATATATACTGTGCAGTATTGCAGCCAGCGGGAATAAAATGCTTCAATCCCTGCTTGGAAAATAACTCAATGTACTCGGGCAGAAAACAGTCACAAACCTCAATACACCCGGGTATACCCGAATTCGTGGGACTAGCCAAGCTCGAATAAAGTGTGTCGCCAGTGTACACACACACATATACACACATACACATACATACATATATACACACACACACATATACATACATTCAGCGCCGGTAGCCGCGCGAAAATATTAATTTCCTCATATTTGCCGCTGTCTGTCGGCTCCCCTCTCCCTGCCGTACGCGTAGCATGCGCCCGGCACTAAAGAACGTGCCTTTTAAGTGTTGACAAGCTCTAACTCCTTGTTTGCTGCTGCTGTTTGCAATTGGATTAAAGCAGAAACTCCCTTTCCCTCATCTCCAGGAGCCTATATGTCAATATTTTGCACCCTGAGCATGTCCTGCGTGTGTGTTAAAAATCTCGATTCATCTCCAGCTTCTGCGGTTACCGTGGTAACTTTTAGTCTACATTGGGCTCTTGGGAGAACTTAATTATAACCTCCAGCCAGTTAATATTTAAAATGCTTCTATCACCTGAAAAAGCATTACAGTAGATTTAAAAAATAGAAACACCATTGGAAAGGGCACATCCATTTATTGTAACAACACACGTACAGATCAAAGACAATGAGAATACGGAGAAAAAAAGGCAATCTTTTTCCCTGAAAGTATTTGGAACCTCAATGTGCAAAGGATCAACAATTTAATAGCTGACTCAAAAGGTCTGTAAAATAATCCTGCATTACTGCTTCTTTACATGCTATTGATTGGGATCTAAGGTCAGTTCACTAGTGGAGAAGCATACCTGTCTCAATACAGTATGTAGTAGATATGGGACAACACATAAAAAATGAGATATGTGTTACAGGTGTAGCCATGTCTAGGATTGGTGTACATATCTCTTTCTCATGTTGGCAGTAACCCTGGTAAGTGTGCAGGAGTGCCAGCAACAATCAATGGAGGTTTGCCCTCACACTCTGGTGAGGTGTCATATGTCCCCAAAGGAAGTGACAACATGCAGTGTGTTCCCACTTAGTGATACAGAGCATGTTTGTTCTCTGGGGGGTGATATAAGACACAGCACTGCCTAAAGTTAGGAGTTCAGTTTCCTGTTGTTGTGCTGCTCAGTTCAGTGAGAGCCACGTGAAGGTCTGCAACAATGTTGCAGTGTCTCCTGCTAGCTGTGAGTCAGTGAGCATACGCAGCAGAGTTAGAGGAGCTGAGAGAGACAAAGCAGCTCAAGAGAGGAGCTTACAGCAGCCAGAGAAGCTGGGGAATCTCTTTAAGAGTAGAGGTGGAAAGCAGATCTATTAGGGTAAGGGACCTTCCTAATGGAGTGCTGCAAGGAGATGAGTGGCTGAGCTGCTAGCTGTGAGGGGCAGCTTGCCCATACCAACCATCAATAAAGATGCCCTGTTCTAATATACCTCCACTGTGTGAGTGTGAAGTTACTCAGCAGTGGATGGCACCACCAAGAAGGAGTCCCTCACCAGGACCATCTCCCTGCGGAAGCACAGATCCTGATGAGGTGGAGGCGCTGCACTGGATATAGGTAGGACTCGCACACACTACCTCAGCTACCTGTCCTGATGACATCCCCTAATACCATCAAGCGGGAGACTCAGGAGTCCTGTTGCCTACAGGTGCTCCACCAGACACGAACAAGTAATGGGGACTGGTTAGACTACCCGGGCCAATGTGAGATTGGGGGGGGGGAAAACCCGTTTCACAGGTATAAAACAAGAAGTTGTCGAATAGTACACTACATTATGAGAAAAAGCGTAAATAAAAAACACAGGGGGGAAACCCGTTACAATTGGAGGCGCTGCTGAGATACCTGTCAACAGGACAGGCTTTTGCTAGGCACACTAGGAAACAGGGAAAGTGTATGCTGCCACTTTGTGCTGTGTTGGGATGGAACCGCAGGGACAACCTGGGAACCTGAGAGGAGTTAGTGGGTCTGGAGAGGGGCTATAGCTGTCCTAGTCACCTTGAGGTAGCACTAGGGGTAGGATGCCTGAAGGGATAGCCTGTTAACGTGGTCAGGAATTCTGGAGAGGATCTGCACTAGGCTAGCCAACAGTAGGTAGACGCCCAAGTACTGCATGGGAGAGTACTCTTGTCCATTCCAGATCACTTACCGTAGGGAGCACAGACTGGGAGGAAGGAGATACAGCAGACACAGCAAGAGTGAGCCTAGCCTGAGGTAGTGCAAACACGAGTCAGATCCACATTAGGTACACAAGGTGGTGCACAAGGCATGTTTGTTGTATCGGTATGGCAGCTGCCCCGCAGAGAGGAGCTCCATGTGCGATAACAGAACAAACACAGCAACCAAAATGGCGACGGCGTTGGAGTCTGTAGTAATGCTCAATCAGTCCATTGTGTGTGAAGAGGACATGGGACAATTGATGAAGCGGTACTTCAGTCTTCGTCAGAAAGACGGAGAGGAGCTATCTGAGTTCCTCCTGCGGATTGGAGCAGTCTTACGGGAGATGCGAAAAGGGGATCGTATTAAGGCCACTGAGGTGGAAGTGTACTTTTGTTATCAAGTTCTGAGAGGAGCGATGTCTGACCATCCTGTCGTGGCCAAGATGCGGTGCTCCTGGATGCGGGGTGACCCCCTGTCCTTAGAGAGGCTAGTGGATGAGATAGAGAAACATGAAGCTGCAACTGCTGCGAATATGGATGGCAGAGCGATCCAAAATGGCGGTTCCCGCTTCCCTGGGAGACCGCGTGGACCAGTTGCAGAAAATGCTGCAAATGCTAAAATTGCAGAAAGTTGGCTGGGATTGGCGCCAAAGGAAAAATGCCACCCTGCGGGGGGTATGGCGCGAAAGCTGTGGCCGCGCCCTCAAGGACTGTGATGGACTCAGAGCCCCTCCCCGGTGATGTGAGTGACTCAGCGCAGAGCCAGGGTCACTCCTTGAAAGAAAGTGCCCCTCCTCTAGAGTCCACCAGGGGGAGTGCACACAGTGAACTGCCAGTAGCAACTTCTGTTCCCCCTAAGAAAGAAACAGAATGCAGCAAACCACAACCTCAGCTACCAGGGGCATGGCGAGCAAGGAAAGTAAGTCACGCATTTCTTTTGTGCCCGTGTCTGCATAAAGTGAGGAAGGGCGATATGGACTTTGCCTATTATTCATTGCCTAAAGGGGTCCTGGAAGTATCCACTGACGGGATCACCAGCTTGAGGTGTTTGGGCTCTGATTGTGTATTTCTGGGAAAAGAACTTGTTTGGGGAGCTATTTTCTTTGTGAACGGAGCAAACCAGCTTGTGTCTAGCCCTTATCTGCCTAAGCGTGAGGAGTTCCAAGCTCCGATGACCGAGACGGCTCCAGATCCGGTTCCAATACCGGAACCCCAGATGATGGAACCATTCCTGACGGAATCAACGAAGGGTAAGGTGACTGCCCAGGGAGAAGAGGGATCGCTACCACTGGTACTGCCGGAGCAGGACCGCTTCAGGCCGATGGCCACCAGCGAATGCGAAGCGCCCCGACGCTGTTCCCCTGCGGAATTGTCCCTACTCCCATCCTGTACTACTGAAGACAGTAGTCAACCAGCTGTGGTGATGCGCCAGCCGGCGGACCACACAAGTGAAGCTGAAGATAAAGAGACATTTATCCCATCGGCTGCGGACCCTGATGTAGGCCCATGTGCCCTACAACGACCAGTCCGGCCTACCACAGAGAATCACATCGCAAGCCAGCGGAGTGGTGAGGAACCTCCTAACCCCCCACAGGCGCCGGTGGTGGCAATGGCGGAGAAAGGCCTATCCCAGGCCCGGACGGAGCAGAGAGCAGAACCATCACTTCCAGTGGCGGAGGTCGTTCTGGAGGAAGAGGTTCCGGTTGGGAACCCAACGCAAGATGGCGGCGAGTCCAGCGAGATGGCCGTGTCCTCTCGGCCAAGCAGCTGTACCCGGTTGCCTGGGTCCGAGAAGAGCCAGGAGGCCCTGCGGAAGCCTGGGAGTAAGGAGGCGAGTGAACCGGAGTGCCAGTCCGATGGTACTGGGCAAGGTAGCGAGAAGTTGCGTGTCGTAGCCCTGCGTATGCCGGCAGTGTTTCCCTATGCCCAACCCCAGGCCATAGTTAAAACCCCTGCCCCTATCACTTTTTCCTACGGGTCCCAGTCTAGCCAAGGATTGTCTGGGGAGTCCCGAGCCACTTTTGAAGAATGGACTGGGGAAAATCTGGACTGGAGTGACTGTTTTACCTCTGATGAGGGATCGGGGAGGAAAATGGCTATGCAAAGGGTGTTATACAGCCCTAATGATGACAATCGTGCTGTTGGGGTGGGATGTGATTCTAAGAGCATTGGGTCAAATTTTGGGTCTCCAGGAACTTTGGAAGTTTCATCTGGGGATTTGGGTAATGTTGCTCATATGGTGCCTATTGCCCGGGGAGCCCCCTATGTGCCCTCACTGTCAGGAAGAGTTATTAGGGATCGCCAAAAGTGGTTACCTTATTTTCACCATCCATGGGAGGGAGAAAGTAAGTTCGAAATGGGTTCCACTGATGAAGAGGAAGGATCAGGAGCAGAAAATTTGGATCCTGGCGGGTTACATGAGACGTGGTGTAGTCAAGAGGGGATATGCTACATTTCCAGGAGATGCCGTAGGGAGGTGTATGGGCATGATCCTTTCGGTCCATCAGCATCCATGCCAGAATTTTGGGCTGATTGTGGGTGTCCAGTATGTCACCTAGAGTGTTACAGCATTGATGCTCTAAGCCCAGTGGACCATGCTGTATGTAAGCCACCTTAAGAGGGTATAGGGGTACCAGTAATGGGTACTACAGAAGGGAATAATTCTGGTTGTTACACATCTACGTTAGGATGTATCTGTTATAATGTTTTGAGAAAAGATATGTACTGTAATAATGTGTTGTTATGTTTTGCAGTGCTACCTGAAGGAAGGTTCCGCAAATTTAGGTCCCCAAGCGAGGACTTTGGGATTCCACCAGGGGGAGAATGTAGCCATGTCTAGGATTGGTGTACATATCTCTTTCTCATGTTGGCAGTAACCCTGGTAAGTGTGCAGGAGTGCCAGCAACAATCAATGGAGGTTTGCCCTCACACTCTGGTGAGGTGTCATATGTCCCCAAAGGAAGTGACAACATGCAGTGTGTTCCCACTTAGTGATACAGAGCATGTTTGTTCTCCGGGGGTGATATAAGACACAGCACTGCCTAAAGTTAGGAGTTCAGTTTCCTGTTGTTGTGCTGCTCAGTTCAGTGAGAGGCACGTGAAGGTCTGCAACAATGTTGCAGTGTCTCCTGCTAGCTGTGAGTCAGTGAGCATACGCAGCAGAGTTAGAGGAGCTGAGAGAGACAAAGCAGCTCAAGAGAGGAGCATACAGCAGCCAGAGAAGCTGGGGAATCTCTTTAAGAGTAGAGGTGGAAAGCAGATCTATTAGGGTAAGGGACCTTCCTAATGGAGTGCTGCAAGGAGATGAGTGGCTGAGCTGCTAGCTGTGAGGGGCAGCTTGCCCATACCAACCATCAATAAAGATGCCCTGTTCTAATATACCTCCACTGTGTGAGTGTGAAGTTACTCAGCAGTGGATGGCACCACCAAGAAGGAGTCCCTCACCAGGACCATCTCCCTGCGGAAGCACAGATCCTGATGAGGTGGAGGCGCTGCACTGGATATAGGTAGGACTCGCACACACTACCTCAGCTACCTGTCCTGATGACATCCCCTAATACCATCAAGCGGGAGACTCAGGAGTCCTGTTGCCTACAGGTGCTCCACCAGACACGAACATGTAATGGGGACTGGTTAGACTACCCGGGCCAATGTGAGATTGGGGGGGGGGGAAACCCGTTTCACAGGTATAAAACAAGAAGTTGTCGAATAGTACACTACATTATGAGAAAAAGCGTAAATAAAAAACACAATCTGAGGTTATTTTGAAACAGAATAACACGTGAATTTATTCAAGTCAAGTGCACAACGGAGACAGCTTCCTTCAAAACAAAAGCTCTCTAAACAATAAACATGGTATGCCATATATTTATACCCTAAATCCTAAAGCTCCACCCCTTTATGGGGGGGCTTGCACGTCACTAAACATTACCTCATTTTGTAATACATAACAATACTAAAGCTGATGTTATTTTGTAATACATAATAATATTGTATAACTGCCTGTCAGCTTGAAACCATTCTGGGATTAAATGCGCTGTGCCTATCCTACCACCTGGCATTTGTTTGAGAACTAGTTTCACTGCGAGAATCTAAGTTTATCTCATGGGTTCTCATAACCTTTAGCCTGTTTACACTTTCAATTTGAATCTGATTGGATGAGGAAGGGTCAATAAATTCAGCTAAGAGCGATAACATTCCATTTTCTGCTTCACACATTTGTTTATACAGAAAAGTAACACAGAATTTAAGACTCACAGAGACAAGACAAGATGGCGGATTGAAATATTCACACAAAATGGCTTCATCCTAAATGCTGTCATGTTGTTATGCCAGACCCCCTAATATCTCATCTTTGTCAGTCCCTCCTCTGATTCTTTAAAACATTGTTTTTTTAGAATTATTGGTATGATGTTAGTCCAGAAACACGTTGGGAGGCACAAGGGTGCTCCATCATCTCATAATGCTGCTTGAGGGTATAGGTCAGTGCACGAGGGTGCCTGCCAAATGTAGTCATAGTCTCGTATGGCGTTGCAGCCAAATTCTTTTCCAGAGTTAGAACATTGTACTTGGCATCTTCTTTCTTCAAGGGACTGCTGTAGATTGGTTCTGCAAACAATGGCATTATGTCTGCAGAGGGGGTTGCATATTTGTGGATCATGCCTTTGACAAACGTAACACAAACATAGATGACAACGAGTATCACAATCACACACATTACCGCATTCAAAAATATCGCTCCTAGTGATCCTACCAATCCAGTCAGCCCCAAAGGGTCCCAGTCTGTGTCACCTTCCTTCCTAAGTCTTTCTTGAATTTCTCCTATCTTATCTAACTCATGTTGTACCTTGCCACTCTGATCTTGGATGAAAACACAACATTGTTCTTTAATTAGGGCACATACACCTCCTTTTGATGCTAAAATGTAATCTAAAGCCATTCTGTTTTGTAAGGCCATAAGCCTGATCTGAACCTGTTCTTGGTTTAGTGATGCTATGGCTGTAGTGGTGTGATTGAGGACATCATCTAACACATCTGTTAATGTATTAAGCCTGTCATATAGTAACCCACCTCCTACATTTGGAAATAAACTAGCCCAAAATTGTTCTCTACATAAACTACTTTTCAGTCCTGCAGTGTTTGATGTTTTTCTCTTGTTTCTGAGATGCCCTGCAGGTAATTATTTGGTGAATGTAAATGCAGGGACCACTTTCCCTAAATAATTGCATCTAATGATAAAGATGTGTTTGCAGCTATGTATTTTGTTGCTGCTATTTGTTTTGCTTTATACTGTGTCTGATTCAGTGTACTGTTATCTGTGCATTTGTACAAATAGGAAATTGATCTTCGGTCTTTGTTTACATATATGTCTAGTTCAAAACTAGTGTCATTTGTGGGAGGGAGGACTTTACCTATGGAAACATTTCCAGTTGTACTGCTTATATGACAACCTCCCACTGGAATATTATTCAATAACGGTACCTTGTTAAATTCTTTGGAGAATTGTCCAGTCAACATATCTGGTAATCTTGTTGTGTCATTTGCGGCAGGAGTTAATACTTCCTGGGTATAAGGAATGCCAATCCATGGTGACTCCTGATTATGAGGCACATATCCACATACCCAGCAAGATTCGTTAATACCAGATTTCTGGTATATTGTTCTGCATGTGTCCATAAATGTATTATCTCTTTCCCAAGGGGTTAAATGTAAGTCTCGTTTGTTTCTGGATGTACCAGTGGACTTTGTGATGTTTGTGGGTGAGATGCTTTGTGTAGTGTTACCTTGACCATGGTGATAGATATCTGCGATGTATAAGGAACACAGACAGATGAGTAATGTTGACAAAGCTCCGCAGAGCATCATCATGACAATCCTGTCATCTCTCTGTGGGTTATACCTTTGCAGACCCAATGCTCCATACATCTTAAAAAATCTAACTTATACACACTATAAAAGAATAAAAATATTGAGTCTCTGAAAAATGAAATGTTCTGATAGAAATCAGGAATATTGAGTCTCTGAAAAAATAGAATGTTTTGAGTCTTTGAAAAAATGAAATGTTCCTGATAAGATCAGGCCTCTGCCTGGTATCTTATTTTCTTCGTTGGTTAACGGTCACAGTTTATGTCTCGTCAAAACGTTAACTTGATGTGGCTGTGCTTTAGGTGACTTTGGTCTTTGGTGGAGCTGGAATGAGTTTTATGTGAGTCACGTGGATCCAGGAATCTCTGACTTTAATTGCTGTATTGGTGGTTAGTATGGTCCTTTCCATCTGGGATGAAGAGCATGCTTGTTTAGGAACTACTTGACCTTTAACTCCGTCTCGTGTAGGTGCACTTTTATCATACCTTATGCCTAGAGAGACTCAAAAAATATATTAGTGGCATACAATACTTATTAATTGTTTTATTACCAATAGATGGTCCTTAATTTGTTCCTTTGAACTACTGTTAGTCATAAGTCATCCCATAAGTGTCTCATAGGGAGATAATTTATACCTAGGAACAAATTCTTGTATCAATGTGTTTACTACTGTCTTAACATCCGCATATAGACAGAGGTATCTCTTATTAATGCTCCTCATATTTAAAACTAAGCAGCTAATGTGGACTTGACTGTACTACAATCTAAGGGTTCCTAAGGCTTTGGGCCTCATCCATTGTCAAACCAATTGCTTCCATAATCAACTCTATCCTGTCTAGAGGCCATATCCCTAAGACCTGGAAAACTACCAGAGCTGTCCCAATCTTCAAAAGTGGGGACAAAAACACTGTCTCAAACTACAGACCAATATCTCTTCTCCCAATAAACACTTGCTCTCATTCATGCCTCACTATCATCTCCTCCGATGCAAATGGTATCAAACTTTTCATAAAATACTAACTAACCTTAAAACTTGCCCCACAAATTAAACATCCCAATAGCCTGCACTCATGGCTATTATTTCACACACAGTCACTCCTACCACACCCATTGTGGCGAAGCACTGCCATCTACAGCACTTATTCCCTCACCTGCTATCTCTGAAAATTTCCCTTACACCTTAGATTGTAAGCTCTTAAGGGCAGGAATTTCCTTTCCTATTGTCTGATTTTGCTGCACTTATTATTCTATTATAATTCCCTCTACTGTATTCTTTATGAAGTGCTGAGAACATGTTTGACGCTATATATAAAGTCATACACTGCAATACACTACTATCCAAAGTCATGGACAAAAATGTGTTCACTCCCAATTAAACAATTACTATACTAAGACAAATGCCCCTAGCCAATTCCAGTCTGGCCTCCACCCCAAACACTCCATTGTAACTATTCTGCTAAAAATATGAAATGCCTTGCATATAATGTATACCCTGCTCACTTATGTAACTGTATTTGCAACTAGGTATCCCCTGTCCTTTAACTCTATACCTAGAACATATCCAAAAACGAGAGGTGACTCCCAATGCACCACTTTGGCAAAACATTCTACAAATATTTTAACAATAACTACTGCTTATAATAAAATAGAACATCTATGGAAAAAATAAATGGTTAAAAGTTATAAAATATATCACATATTCAGATAATAGTCAAATGCTTTTGTATAGGACTTCACACTAAATTTCTTGTAATATAATCACTTTGCACAGTGCCGAACACACAGACAGCGTTATTATTTAAAGACACTCAGAGAAAATTTCAGAGCTTGTTTATCTTGGGCAATTTGCCAGCCCGGGCGTTTCACCAAACAAAAGACCTTGAGTGCAAAGCAGATAACAAAACAGTTTCTCTGTCTTCTAAATATTAATTACTGGATTGAAACTTCAGCTCAAAGTTAAAAATGGAGCTCTCTCCACAGCAATAAAACCGAAAAAATTTATGGCCTCTCTAAAAATAAAAATATGACCTTTCAAAAATAAAAATATGGCCTCTCAAAAATAAAAATGGGACAATTAACTAAACTGAAGTTAGATCAACTTATGAACACACCCTATATAATTTAAACAATACGTGCGAGCTTAAAATCTCTCCAACATATCCTAATTCTATAGAAATGCAATTGACATGTTTTTACTGGTTTACACACATTACATAAACCACAATACAGACACACAAAGAACATAGGGCTCTATGCAGTAAGCGTTGATAAGGGTTTTTTCGCCATTTTATAGCCAAAATTGGGTTTGAGATTCAGTAAGCGCCGATATGTGCTTGATTTCGGCAGGTTTCGTAGCCGATAATTTTGTTATGGCCAGTCTGCTGCCGATAAGCCTGTTTTCGGCACTTATCGCCACTTTTTTAATTCGGCTGGATTCAAGTAGCAAAATCAGCTTATCGGGGCTGATCGGCACTAAGAAATTGAGACTTTATGGCCAATTTCTCCCGCCAACTAAAGTTGGCAAGTTGGAGGGGAGAACGATCGCTAAGGCTGCCGGAACGGCACTTAGAAAAAAAAAATCATCTGTACATCAATGGAGTCAATGGAGCCAATGGAGCGGGGACGTATAACATTATAGTACTGTTTACGTTCCATTGCTCACAATACAAATGTGATTAGCATTACAGTGTGGGGGGCATTCACTGCATTGTGTCACACCTGACGTATATTATTTGATTTACATTGTACTTTTATATGTTTTCATCATTTGCGTGTCACATTACTCATCATGTGATGATGTGTCAAGGGAAAATCCTATACTCAACTCTTAAAGGAGAACCTCACATCATATCACACATTTTACTGAACTGAGCGACAATTCTTTATATGATGTTACACATGTCACACATCTAACACATACACCGTATATTCATGTTGCTTTACATTACTCAATGCTTGTAATGTGTAACGCATCTTTAAACGTTCATGTACATCTTTCTTCTCATGTTTACATGTACTTTGGGTCCTCCCTTTTTTCATGACGTCACTTATTGGACAGTCAATCACATTGCATGTTCACATTGTAACCGTTGCATTACAAGCACTTCAACCTAACTTGTACACACATGTACAGTAAATAATCATTGTGACACCTTTCAAACTGATTCTATAGCAACTATCCTCATTACATAAATGTATGCATATGCACACGAGAATTCATTGTTGTGAACATGTGACAATAACATGGCTAATTACACATGTTACAGCAAACTTTTTCCACGTCAATCTCAGGCTTTTTGTCTAATTACATGACTGACTGTTGCGTTCAGAAGTGTTACATGCATTGCACATTACACTAATAATTTTCAAACAATGTTTGTACAAAGCTTCACGTTACATCATTGTCAAATATCATGATTCCCTGCTGAATACACAGAACAAATACTTCTTAGATCAAATGGAGATAGCTTGGGAGCCAAGTACTTTAATATGTTAATGTAACACCTTGCATTTTACTATGTCACCTGACATCATCACATACCTATTTAAAGGACGCCCATTACCTGCTCATTCACAGCTACTCATTTCAAAATGTTGCGATTGTTTAGGAGACGTCGGAACATTCTTTTGCATGACATGCTTGCTGATGAAGAGAATGACATAGGGCAAGGGAGGGACAGAGCCAGGGACAGTGACAGGGACAGGCACGCGGATACGACAGGGACAGGGAGAGGGACAGGCCGAGGGACAGAAAGAGGGACAGGAGATCAGAGGAGAAGACAGAGGAGACAAGTTGTGCCTCGTCCGCGTGTGTACAGGGAGAGAACCCTGTTAGATGGGATGAGTGAGGAGGAGATAGTAAGTCGCTATCGTTTGAGTTCAGCAGCAATCTTATCTCTTTATGAAGAGATAAGGGGAGATTAAGATTTTTTGACAGCCAGAGGTCGTGCAGTCCCTGGGCTTGTTAAAATGCTGTGCTCATTACATTATCTTGCTTCCGCGTCATTCCAGACAACTGTGGGCATAGTGGGCAGGGTCTCGCAATCTACATTCTCGCGGGCCTTTACCCAGTTTCTCTATGCATTCAATAGAAGCGCTAGGAATTATATTCATTTTCCTACAGAGGCGACAGAGTGGCTGGAAGTCAGGAATGGCTTTTATAACATAGCAGGGATACCATGTGTGCTGGGTGCAATCGATTGCACACATGTTGCTTTGATTGCACCTACAGTAGTCAGAGTGAGCATGTTTACCGCAATCGTAAGCACTACCATTCACTCAATGTACAGGTGGTATGTGATGCCACGATGAGGATAATGCATGTGGTACCCAAATTCCCTGGTTCCAGTCACGATTCCTCTATCCTGAGGAACTCTTCAGTCTTCCATGCTTTCGAAGAGGGACATTTTGAACATGGTTGGCTGCTGGGTGAGTACATATTTGGATGTTGTAACACAAAACACATATTTGTTTACGAATGTTTTCATTGTAGAATCTTATAACTAATGTAAGCTTATTTGTGCTCCATTGATTATAGGTGACTCAGGATACGGAATTAGGCCGTGGCTCTTGACTCCGGTGCTAAACCCTCAAACTGAAGCAGAGGAGAGGTACAATGCAGCCCATATATCTACAAGATCTGTTACAGAGAGGACATTTGGCCTACTCAAGACCAGATTTATGTGTCTCGACAGAACTGGTGGGGCTCTTCTATACAAGCCTCAAAAAGTGTCTGATATTATAATTGCCTGTTGCATTTTGCACAATGTGGCACTCACACATAATGTACAATCAGACCTACCTGAGGCTTTGGTAGAGGAGCATCCCACCCATGTAGCTGCTGAAAATGAACAAACAGCCATTGGTGGCCAGACATGCCAGAATGTCATAAATTCCTTTTTTTCTTGTAAGTAAAAACATATATTTTCATAGTAATACTTTTATATATTAATTATGTAATATTAACACTAATTGTTTTTTTACATAACCTTCTGTTAGGACACAGATGAATATGGGTTGCACACCTTTCTTTACTCTGCTGTGTGCACAAAGGGATGTGGTACCAGTATGTTATTGTTGCACAGGTTATATAATCCCTCTTCCATTGTAAATTAGTTGTGTGTATGTGAATACAACTGGTGTAACAAATCATTAATATTTTAGCATTGTGTTGTTCCTTATGCAAACACAATACACATAGTATGGCCATAGTCATTCATTCTGGCAGTATGGTCACATACAATGTTATTGTTGCAGTGTAACATGTACATCCATATGATGTGTACACCAGGCTGGTTTACATTTTGAATGTGATAAAATATACATGGTGTTGCACATTTAACACCAAATACACACTTTGCTGTGTTGCTTACGTTACTGAAGATGGCATGTCAATGTTTCAAATTTATATATTGTTCCATTGTATTATAGGTATATATCTACAGTATGACTGATCATGGTATGTATATTTGCTGACATCTGTCATAAGATGTGCCTACCTCAATATTCGTATAATGAATTGAAGTAAAAACCCAACATATTGGTAAACGATAAATGTTACATACATGTAGTTTCTGTATCATGTACATGCATTTAGCTACTATTGCGGTTTCATGTGCATTGTATTATAAAATGATTACTCCCATTTCATCACATTTAATGTATGTTCCCTTATAAATTCCATTAATGTAATATAGAGGTGTTTGGAGAGAAGGGGATAAATGTTGATATTTTTTTACTTACGGGAGGTCATTAATCACGGATGCAATTGACTGATCATAACACTCCATGCATGAATGCCTGTAATCACAACAATGCGTTGTACATCTTATATTTAGCAATGTAGGTGATTATTAATGCTATAAATTATTTGTCAACATTAATTAAACATTGTCACATGTGTATGTATAAGTCACACATGTGTGTTGATGTGACCTACATGTAACAAGTGTCAAACTGTAAACAAAAACACAATAGTGTCACAAATGTTACTGTAATTTTGCATAAATAATTTCCCACAATGACAATGTTGTTAATATATTTGGAATGTCATTGACGTCACTTCATCATTATCATGATGATAATTAACAAGTATTCTCAAAATATAAACGTCAATCACGTGCACATTAGCATAGGCACACTTTTTAAGACAACTGTTTGTGTCAGTATCAATTTGTGTATGATGCATGTATAACACCGACAAATGATAACAGCAGGTTTATTATGGTAGCTTATATCATCATATTGACTGTACTATGTATGTGTTGAACGTTTAATAAACACAGTAAACTATAGTTAGTTTGGTACATGAAATATACACATAAACGTACTTGATTACATGATGTTGACGTAATATTCATAACATTATGCATTGTAGGTGACCACAACATCTTGCCAATAACATTATTTGCAACAGTCCCAAACCATTTTATCAACATACCCATGTTACAAGCGATTTTTAACATGAAATGGCTAGTTGGTTGTAAGTGTCCTTTACATAGTTTCGACAGTCATACGTTCCATTACACAATAGTATACACAAATGTGTTTGCAGAGTGGGAATGGTTGTTATATATAAAACACACCATGGCATATAATGTTAGTACTAATTAAAGAACACTCAATAAATTTTCTAACTGCACTGTTTAGCAACATCATTATGTTAATTAAGTGCTTATGCAATATAGGCATAATGGTATCACATTTTTAATTGTTTGTTAATAAGCGCTGCAAGCAATATAAAATTAGTTCAATATGTAGTATAGTAGTCGGTGGCTCCTCCTCACAATCATCTCATATAACGTTAGACTCTTCAGAAATCATACATTGATCCGATTGAATCTTCCCCGACATCTCTGAAATACAGCAAACACATGATGGTCAAAGATGGCACCTTAATATATATGTATCCGTGACAACGCGTTACACATCTCTATATGATTGTGTATATACACACGTCAGTCACTTATATGTTAGAAGTACAAGTTTACAAGTATACATCATTATGTATCCTTTTGTTCATTTCGTAGCACGCAAAACTATGTATATGAACTTTACGTTGCCTGTATACATAATAATGTGCGCGCACATCTTAGTGTGCGCACGCACTTCACGATTGGGTCGACAAAGTGTTAGCGCATGCGCTAAACAATGCGTATGTTGTGCGTTCAATACATGTTGTAACTACCATGAACCATATAATATTTATTTTAAATCCAATGAATGCCAAAATACATTCGTTCTAAACGCGTACTTCTATAATCTTTTTAAACAGACGTGTGTGGACTGAAACAACGTCCGATCACACAATGATCGAATCCAATACGTCTGACGTCATGTTAAGGCAGCGTGAAGTGCACGCAAACACTCCTCCCACAGAATTAACATTGGGCTAACGCTCAGTGCACGCCCACAATCACAGACGCGCGCGCATGACACAGTGCAGTGACCGTAACTATAACAAACCGACACAGCCAATAGCCTTTGATGTGCACACGTCGGTTGGGGCGGGCCTTACATCCGTAATCCTTTTTAAGGACGCCTTGGCACATGACAAGGGTCCCACGTCATACGTGGCTGAGCCGTTTTTTTTTTTAGATGTTGCATGATAAACAAACAGGTGTGTGTTACAGTTATGGTAACATGTTGCTATTATATGTTTTATGAGATAGGAAAGTACGTATATTTATTCCGTGAGCAATGTGTACTAATCTTTCTGGTTCTACTACACTACCGACACGTTTAATTCGAGCACGGCTAGCACCGCAAGCCGGGGGATGCCCCGGCATGCTAGCCGCACTCCCTCAGCGTGCCGCGCATCACCGATGCGCGGTCACGCGTCATCGGGTGCCTGCGCCCCCTGCACGCGCGTCCAGGGCTCCCTCCGGCGCGCGCCAGGTTACTGCTGCGGCCGAGAACGGGCAAATGCTCGAATAAACTCGGCCGCAGCAGTATATTGTAATAGGAAACAATGTGTTTGTGATCGCTACATGTTATGCAGTCTGCAATGTTACGCTGTATCCATGCATTTAAAGTAAAAATGGTGGTTAGAAAAAAAAAAACGGTGAGTCAAAGCATAACGATTGTTATATTTACCATTCTTGTAGAAGTAACACTTCGTCTGCCTGCAACTGGTCGCTCCAGAAAGACAATGCATTTGCATCCATGGTTGACCCAACCGCTGAATCCTGTATGACACACATCTCCTCCATGAGGCGCTCATAGAAATCGCCACTGCCTTCTTCAAACAATTGGTCCGGAGGTACGTTCATTTCTTCGGGTACCCATTCGAATGCGTTTGCAGCAGAAAGGCTTGGTAAAAAATCATAGTAGTTATGTTCTTGTAGAATGTGTGTTTCAGGAATGGAGGGTAAAGATATTGCAGCAGGTATCGATTCACAAGGAACAGTAGTAGCGGATCCATTGCTATTGTTATTAGGAATAAATATGCTATTTATCAGAAGATATGTGCCGTGTTCCATGGTGATTTTAAATTGCGGTGCAATCTGCCAAAAACCATACCTTTCATGTAGGTTATCCTGCACACGTTCAAAACATTCATTAGTTGATAAAGTGAATCTTACAGAGGATTTAAAATTTCGCGCCCGCCCAGGTTCTTGGTAATAAGGATACTTTGTTCTAATCAAATCATAGATCTGGCCCACGTTGGCTTTGTTTTCCGCAGTTGATATGATAGCCTCCGCAATCATAATTTTATACCCTTTGTGTGGATGGCTGTTCAGAAATAAATCCTCACCCATTGCAGCTTCAGAAATAATGTAAGTGTACTTCTATGTTCTGTGTTCAGAATGTGAAACTATTTCAATGTTATCTATTTTGTGCCTTTCAATTCAAGGTCAGGATAAAAGTTATATCTTTCACTCCTTTTTCCAAACACCAATTCGATAGTGTAGAAATAATTGCACACATTTGTGGTTTCTGATTGCCATTTCACTGTGAAAGGCACATTAAGCTATTTTTATCTACTTTCTCAAAACAAGTGTAGAATTTTAATTAAAAAACAATGTGGGTGAGGAAATACACAGTGTCCGCATTATGAAAATAGTGCTTACACAGACATATAATGAGATATACACACACACACCTGCAAATGTTTTAGTCTGTTTTTTTTGCAACATTTCACTGTGTATCTTTCAGTCTGGTTAACTCCCTGTCTGCAACACAGAGTATATGTAGATATATGTAGATGTAGATGTAGATGTAGATCTCATAAACACATACATATACATATATATATAGTACAATATACATATGTATATGTCTCTAAAACAAACCTTTAAATGTGTGTGTATATTACAATATTTAAGGGCTTATATGTAAAGAGGGATTTTTATATTGTTCAGATTTATTTAAAGGTTAAAACCAATAATATATCTATGTAATCCAGTTCTACACAGAACATATTGATGGCAGTAAGTAGGCCTTGTATGAAACCTATTTAAATGGTGATAAACATGAGTGAATTATGTGAATAATATTTATTTTAGGCCCATACTGTTATAGGCTCACAGTAAGTATATTTCACAAACATTAGGCCTGTATTATTATAATACTGTGTCACAAGGAAGCATGAAGTGTATGTTTTCAGAAAATACATCTATACCAGTTTAGATAGTTTAAATAATATGTATATATCTATATAGATATATATGTATATATGTATATATGTATATATGTATATATGTATATATATGTATATATATGTATATATATTGTGACAGAAACCAGGGGATGGTAATAAATTCCATATATAGGGCTCCCAGGATACTGAACAGTTTCTATCCTGTCTGGCCTGGGAGTGCAGCCTTATAATACATGCACTCCATCCCACAGTTTTGGGCAAGCGCTGGAACTGAGGGATTTCTGTCACCTGTCATGCTAATTAGAAATCAGGTATGTAAGACTGATTTCCTGTTTGCTCTTGTCTCTTCTCCAGAGCCTGGAAGGCTGCTGAACACAGTGGGGAGAAGCCCCTTCCCCACACAGGTTCAATTGTTCTGTTCATTTGGCTAACTCTGCAAAAGTACCTTGTTTTGTTGTTGGAAAGTGGAAAAGCCACTTCCACCCTGAGTTAGGGAAATCTAAGTTAAGTTATCGCTCAGGTGAGCAGCTTTTGTTTTGATGTGTTTTGTTGTATGCACTGTGGCAGTCTCAGTGCCTGGGACTGAATAAACCAGGCACAGCCTGTTTAAAGGAACAGTACGTGACGCCTCCTCATTTAACCTACCCCAAAAGACCGTGTTCTAACCGTCCCGGACAAGCAGCGGAGCCCCGGAGTAAGCTGTTTGTCACATATGGTGGAGAATGCGGGCAGAACACTAAAAGGTCTGGGGGTTAAAGAACTTTAAAAAAAAAAAAAAAAAAAAAAAGTTTTTTTTCTCTCTCTCCAAACAAGATGGAAGACGTGGTGAGTGCGCTGGTACGCAATGTCGCTGTCCAGAAAGACGCGAATGAAGCCCTGCAACAGGCGAATGCAAACCAGCAAGAGACAAACCGCTTGCTGAGAGAGGAGCAACAGCGGTCCGCTCAGGGCTTACAGCAGGAACTCGAGATCCTGAGGGGGACTATCAGTAACCATCCACTGGCAGCGGCAGCCCCAGTTCCGAAAATGACCAGGGCAAGCCACTACCTTCAGAAGATGGGACCCTCGGATGATGTGGAAGCCTATCTTCTCACGTTTGAACGCACGGCACAGAGAGAGGGATGGCCAGAAGCTGAGTGGGCTGGTCTAATCGCACCCTTCCTAAGCGGCGAACCCCAGAAGGCTTACTTTGATCTAGAGCCAGCCGAAGCTAACGTCTATGCAAAATTGAAGTTCGAGATCCTCGCCCGCCTCGGCGTAACCACGGCTGTTCGCGCCCAAAGGTTTCACGCATGGTCCTTCACGATGGATAAAGCCACCCGAAGCCAGATGTATGACCTCATCCACCTCGCCCGGAAGTGGCTACAACTCGAGATCAACTCAGCAAGCCACATCATGGAACGGTTGGTCATGGACCAGTTCTTGAGGAAACTTCCCTCTGCCTTACGCCATTGGGTCAGTCGGAGTGACCCCCACAATGCGGATGAGCTTGTGGCCCTCGTAGAAAGGTACAATGCAGCAGGAGAGCACCCGCAACCCCCAGTCGTGGAGCAACCCCACTACCCGAGGTTCCAGGACTCTTCCAGAGACGGTAAAAGGGTACCGGGGTTAAGGGGAGCTGAAGAGCGGCGACCACCTTCACGCAGCACCAGCAACAGTGGTTCGCACACTAAGGGCAATAGCCAACATGGGGAGCCGGGAAAAGGCTCTAAGTGGGACACAGACTATGTACCTAAATGTGTAAATTGTCATGAGAGGGGCCACACAGCAAAAATCTGCCCACTAAATGATGAGCCCATGCAATGCAACAGCGTGGAACCTTATTCGCTGTTGTCCCAATGTATGCGCCCTAGCCCAGAGGACCCCTTGAATAACCATCTGTGGGCATTTGTAAAGGTTAATGGTAGGAGGGTTCGGGCACTTCTGGACTCTGGGAGCATGGTCACACTAGTGTCCGAATACCTCTTGCCCATTAAGAAGAAACAGGGAAACAGTTCACAAAGAATGGCAATTTGTTGTATACATGGGGATAATCATGAATATTCCACTGTTGATGTTTTTTTTGAAACAGAGTTTGGTTCTTTAGATTTCAAGGTGGGTATTGTACCCAAACTGGCACATGATGTGTTAATAGGGACCGACTTTCCCCATTTTCTAAAAATGTGGTCCCCCGCTCAGAATAGCGCCCAGAGTTCAATAGCGGACCATAACGAAGTATTAGAAGAAATAAATCCTTTCCCGTTTTCAGAAATGGAGGTTGACGAGGGCCCAAATAAGAAGGGGGAAAAGGAGGAGTGCTGTAAAATTCCCTTCCCCATCACTACTTTGGTAGGGAATACCCCAAATCAGGATGTTGATCAGACACTTACCACCCCAGAACCGGATAAGACCCTCGCTGACCTAGAGGTCAGTCCTGGGAGTTTTAAGAAGGCCCAGTGGGAGGACCCCACATTAGAGGTAGCAAGGGGAAATATACGGGACCTGAATAGTACTCTTGGCCAACCAGATAGGTCGCTTGCTTACCCCTACTTTGAGGTAGAGAACGACCTAGTATATCGGGTTGATAAAAGAAAATCAGTTACAACTAAACAATTGTTGGTACCACGGACATTCCGTAATGTAGTGTTACACCTCGCACATAGTCATCCATTGGGGGGACACCTAGGGGTGGAAAAGACAAAAGAAAAGGTTCTCCGAAGCTTCTATTGGCCTGGGGTTCTGGCAGAAATTACGAATTATTGTTCCTCATGCCCAGCATGTCAGATCACCGCCCCGTTCAAGGCGTACCGCAGCCCATTGGTACCCCTTCCCATAATAGAGGTACCATTTGACCGGATTGCTATGGATCTAGTAGGACCCCTAATAAAGTCTGCTAGGGGACATCAGCATATATTGGTAATATTAGATTATGCCACCCGATATCCGGAGGCAGTTCCCCTACGTAGCACCTCGGCCAAAAACATAGCAAAAGAGTTAGTAGTTCTGTTTTCCCGGGTTGGAATTCCTAAAGAGATTCTATCTGACCAGGGAACACCGTTTATGTCCCAAGTAACAAAAGAGTTATGTAAACTCCTAAAAATCAAGCATCTCAGAACCTCAGTCTATCATCCACAAACAGATGGTTTAGTGGAAAGGCTCAATAAAACCTTAAAGAGCATGTTACGGCGGGCGGTCGATAAAGATGGGAAAAACTGGGATTGTTTGTTACCGTACCTGTTATTTGCCATTAGGGAAGTTCCCCAATCATCCACAGGCTTCTCCCCGTTTGAACTATTGTATGGCCGACACCCAAGGGGCTTACTGGATATAGCCAAAGAGACTTGGGAACACGAGGTTACCCCTTACAGAAGTGTAATAGAGCATGTTGCCCAGATGCAGGACCGCATTGCTGCAGTCCTACCCATAGTGAGGGAACACATGGAGAAAGCTCAAGAAGCACAGAGGAATACGTATAATAAGGGTGCTAGGGCCAGAATTTTTTTTCCAGGTGATAGGGTACTAGTTCTGGTTCCCACCGTGGAAAGTAAATTCCTTGCTAAATGGCATGGGCCATATGAGGTCTTGGAAAGAGTGGGAGAAGTAAATTATAAGGTAAGACAGCCAGGTAGGAGGAAACCTGAGCAAATTTACCATATAAACCTACTCAAGCCCTGGAAAGATAGAGAAGTCTTGTCAACCCTAGTAACCCCAGGTCCGTCAGAGAGTCAAGAAACTGACCCAGAGGTTAGCATAGCTGAAACCCTGTCTGTTCATCAGAAACAAGAGGTTCAGAATTTAGTGAGCAGAAACAAAGAAATCTTCTCTACACTGCCAGGTAGAACTAGCGTAATTGAACATGACCTAGTCTCTGAACCGGGGGTCCGAGTTAACCTTAAACCGTACCGAATCCCAGAGGCCAAAAGAGAGGCTATAAGTTTAGAGGTTAAAAAAATGCTAAAACTAGGCGTAATTGAGGAATCCCAAAGTGGGTGGAACAGCCCTATAGTCTTAGTCCCAAAGCCAGATGGTACAACAAGGTTTTGTAATGACTACCGGAAACTAAACGCGGTGTCAAAATTTGATACTTACCCTATGCCCAGGGTAGATGAACTTGTAGAGAGACTGGGCAAAGCCCGATATCTCACAACCCTAGACCTAACAAAAGGGTACTGGCAGGTTCCCCTCACAGAAAGGGCAAAAGAAAAGACAGCCTTCTCAACCCCAGACGGCCTCTTTCAGTATAGGGTGCTGCCTTTTGGCTTACATGGAGCTCCCGCCACATTCCAAAGAATGATGGATAAAATTTTAAAACCACATGCTCGGTATGCTGCTGCCTACCTGGATGATGTGGTAATCCATAGTGAAGATTGGCAATCCCACCTTCCAAAGGTCCAAGCTGTGCTCGACGCAGTTCGGTCTGCTGGACTAACTGCTAACCCCGCTAAATGCACCATTGGTCTGGAGGAGGCCAAGTATCTGGGGTATTCTATTGGCAGAGGTTTACTCAAACCCCAAACACTCAAAGTGGAGGCGATACAAGGTTGGCCAAGGCCAGTTACAAAAAAACAAGTAAGGACCTTTTTGGGGTTAATTGGGTACTATAGAAGGTTTATTCCCAATTTTGCGACTAAGGCAACCCCACTAACCGACCTCACAAAAGCAAGAGGACCACTTATGGTAAAGTGGTCCCCCGAAACCGAACAGGCCTTTAGAAGCCTGAAAGAAGCTCTCTGTGCCCAACCAGTGTTGGTCACACCTGACTTCTCCAAAGAGTTCGTAGTCCAAACCGACGCATCTGAGGTAGGGCTGGGGGCGGTACTCTCCCAGGAGTCTCAAGGGGAGGAACACCCCATCCTTTATTTAAGTAGGAAACTAAATCCCCAGGAGAAAAATTACTCCATAGTAGAGAAAGAGTGTCTCGCAATAAAGTGGGCTGTAGAGACGCTCAAATACTACCTGTTGGGGAGAAAATTGCGGTTGGTCACAGATCATGCACCCCTTACCTGGATGTGTCAAAACAGGGAAAAGAATGCTAGAGTGACCAGGTGGTTCCTAAGCCTACAACCCTTTAAATTTTCTGTGGAACACAGGTCAGGGCACAAACATGGCAATGCTGACGGGTTGTCAAGGATGCACTCCCTAATATCCATGGTCGCTCATCCCTCAGGGTCTGAGCTGGGGGGGAGGATATGTGACAGAAACCAGGGGATGGTAATAAATTCCATATATAGGGCTCCCAGGATACTGAACAGTTTCTATCCTGTCTGGCCTGGGAGTGCAGCCTTATAATACATGCACTCCATCCCACAGTTTTGGGCAAGCGCTGGAACTGAGGGATTTCTGTCACCTGTCATGCTAATTAGAAATCAGGTATGTAAGACTGATTTCCTGTTTGCTCTTGTCTCTTCTCCAGAGCCTGGAAGGCTGCTGAACACAGTGGGGAGAAGCCCCTTCCCCACACAGGTTCAATTGTTCTGTTCATTTGGCTAACTCTGCAAAAGTACCTTGTTTTGTTGTTGGAAAGTGGAAAAGCCACTTCCACCCTGAGTTAGGGAAATCTAAGTTAAGTTATCGCTCAGGTGAGCAGCTTTTGTTTTGATGTGTTTTGTTGTATGCACTGTGGCAGTCTCAGTGCCTGGGACTGAATAAACCAGACACAGCCTGTTTAAAGGAACAGTACGTGACGCCTCCTCATTTAACCTACCCCAAAAGACCGTGTTCTAACCGTCCCGGACAAGCAGCGGAGCCCCGGAGTAAGCTGTTTGTCACAATATGTATATATGTATATATATATACACTGTGTTTGTATACATATATCCATACATACTACATATATACAGTATTACTAAACATTCACAGATATGTTCTTGAAACCAGTACTCATACATGATGAAAGGACAACATTACAAATGTTCAAGCAAGGTGAAGGTAAGTAATATTTTACACTTAATCCTGCTGTACACAGACAATAAAGATGTTACCTGTTAAATAGATGTTTGTTTTTAATTGCATGTGAATAATATTAACATGCAATGATTACATCAAATAACTATCAAACACACCCAAATACAATGTTTTGCAGGTAAGTCAATGGCAGGTTCTCTAAACATAGCAACTGGGTCATGTTGGACCATTACTGAACAGATGATTAATACATAAATATTAATAACAGTATTCATTCATTAGGACTGTTAACATTTCCAAAACGTCACGTTTAGAAGGACATACTTGAATGTTTGGAAACAACAGATCAGCATACATACAATATTCATTAGATAATCTGAAGTCAACAAAACAAGGCCAAAGACATATTTACTTAATTATAACATTTATTATTATTTTTCCTTTTGAGAGCGAGTCACAGGCCTGCTTGTTGTCTCTTGGATTTTTCTTTTTCGTTTAGCTACAACTTTAGTCACAACAGAGCCACTTTGAGTGGCCTGTGGCACTTCACGGGCAGGGCTTGTGGCCAGTGACTGTTCACGGGCAGGGCTTGTGCCCACTGACACATGTGACCAAGTTGGTACACAGTGCACAACTGATGGTTGGTCCGTTTCATGTTTGGGTTTTTTGGTTTGTGTCCAAAAACTGGTCAGTAGTAACTGCTTGTGCATTTTTGTTTTTGGCGCCTCCTTTGTAGGTGTCAGCTCCAGAATTTCTACAGATGGCAGCGGTAGGATGTTGTCAGGAACATGCACAGAACTTTCAGCTACTTTACCGGTAACATCCCGACCTGGGGAATGAACATCAGATGACTGGGGTGAAAAAGTAGTAGCATGTAAACATCCATCCTCTGATGGTGTAAAGCTGAATGGATGTGCTGCTGTAGTCATTCTCAAGTGATTAGCTTGAGTTAGCTGAACAACTATTGCTTCTAATTACGTGTTCATTTTTTGCATTTGTTTAGGCACTTCAATGAACACTCTGTGGAGATGTGACAATTGTGATATCGTTTCTTCCTGCAGTGATATCATCCTTTCGTGCACTGACATCAGATCTGAATGGCGACGATTTTCTGCTTCAACAATTTTTTCCTCAGAAGCTACTATTGCATCGTATGTGTTACTTGATGGACGATTTGCCTGTGTAACTCTTTCAATGGGAACCTCGTCATGGTCACTTGATTGCATTTCTGTGTCTATGGCGGCATCATCATCATCATGTGCTATAAATAAATGTACACATTATGAAATGGCATGTTAATCTCTGCTGTTTTACTATGTAATTATACTCTGTGATAACTAACACCTAACATGTTTCCATACGTTTTATAACATCACATTAAAAACTACCTTGACTTACGAATTATGTTTGGACTCAGTATGAAATAAGAATGAATGAAAAGTAGCTCAAAACTCACAACTCCTACATGATACTTAACATCACAAACACAATACATGTTGTCTTAAAAAACTTCATTTTCACTGACACTAAGTAATCCTATTTAAAGAACATGAGCAAAACAAATAATGAACATGACAACATAACATATAGAAGTGAACATATTATATTTCCACCACCTCATACACTCTCCTTCCAGGTGTGATGAGCTGCATGACCCAGGTGAAGACACTTGTTCCGTCTCAGGTGACACATGTCCTCCAGGGGCAACTATATATAACAATAACATCAGTTGTTAATTTACATGTGTAAATATTGAACATAGAGTTACTGTATGTTCAGTATTTATGACTAACTAACAGCATCAGTTCCTTAACTGAAAATGTGTGTGTGAAAGTGAACATAAATAGTTGTAATAACAATGTACATGCCTGTGTACTTAGGACTTTTTTCTTCAGTAACATACAACATACTATGTTTCTGCAGTAATGCGTTAGGATAAAATTATTAATTTTGTACATACAATGCATATGTTGTGTAGTCATATCACTATAATAATGTACATAACTATCATGAGATGAACATTCACAATGGTTATCATGAAGGTGGTCATATTGGAAAAAGAATCGTTTTTGGTAGAGGATATGTGTGGTACATTAATAGAAGCTGTGGCACGCCTGAATGTGGCTGCCACTCAACAACACATGCAGTGTGTGATAATGTGGTGTTGATATCAGTTCAACTATAGATGTGAGTGAACGAATGTGTGACGTACGGTTTCATAACTAATGACTTGTTGGGGGAATTAGTACCTAGAGTTAACCTTTCAAATGACTGTGATTACCTTCTGTTTTGCTAGTCAGGTTGTAAGAACGGTATTCCCTCCCCCAAAAACAGTAATCAGCCAGACCTTTCTATTACTTCAAGCAGGTGAAAATGGTGTCAACAAAGTTGACCGTAAGATGACCCTGTAATTTGGCTGTGTGCTCCTGAACCCTACCCCCTCTTTTGACGTGTATGCTGTGATGACATATTCATTGCAGCTGCTTAAACACAATGGTAGAGGAGCAAAATAGTCATCTGAAGTGTGCAAGTTATGAACACAATGACATTACATATGCTACGTGTGCCTCATTATGCTGTCTGTATATGACATAAAGCAAAAAAGGACCTTTTAATAAACAACAAGACATTTGTTAGTGCAAGTGATGTTTGTTGGCCGTTGCATGCAATATATTCGATGCATGATTTGAATAGCCAGTAATGTCGTGTTTGTAGGAGTTAAATAAATAATATACACATTAATATTATATATATTTATGTTCTGCACCAGTACCTAGTAATAATTTCTCATTAGCATGTCTTACACATGTGTGCTACCCTGTTGTTCCCCATTTTCGCCCACCATAAATTGCTTCCACTGCAGCAAAGCATTGTGGGAATTCACATGCAAATGACCACGCAATGCCACGTGGTATATTAGTTACTGCTTTTAGTAGGACTACAACATATATGTATATTTTGATATTTATATATATATATATATATATATATATACAAATATAGCTGTATGCTCATCTGCATGTCTTAGGCAGGTCTGCAACCCCACCTTTCCCCATTATCACCCAGCATACAGCACTTCCACTGCAGCAAGGGATTCTGGGAAATGACATGCAAATGACCACACAGTGTCACTTTTTGCCTCAATAACCATTTTTAACATGGTTCCCTATAGGCTTAAGCTTGCTGCATGGTCACAGCTTTGAGCACAGCCAGGGTTAAGGTGCATACCCAGAAAACCACCCACAGACAGCTGTTTCGACCTTGATGGGTCTCATCAGTGTGGGGTTGATTTTACTGGGAATGCAAGAGAGGCTTATGGGATAGGCTAAACCATAATACTGAGTTAAGTTATATATATATATAGAAACAAACATATACATATATAGATGTAGGTATGCTTATATTGGGAAGACAGTATAAAAAGCAGCGGAAATGTGTAAAATAAATGTAAGCAACGACACGCCTAGTACAGTAACATTTCTCACCTTGTGGAAATTGGGAGGGATAAATTCCGATGTCCCTGTCACCGGCCAAACCCTCCACGACGACGGGAAGTAATTTTCCCCGAAGCAGCTCCTCCAATGGAGTTAAGATCAGACGTTGTGGTGGCGGCCCACCTCCAGTGCCAGAAGCATGCACGCGTTGGTCTTGTATTTTCTTTTTTAATTTAGCCCTAATATCGTCAAATCTCTTGCGACAATTAATCTTGTCCCTGACACGATTCCCACACGCATTTACACCAATTATTATTGTGTCCCACATTTCTTTTTTGCTTGTTGAACTTGTCCGCGCTGGAAATAAATACAAAATATATGACGTTAATTCATAATAATACAACCACCAGTTTCCTACACTGCTAGCTGTTCCAAGAGATAGCAAACATGCTGTTTTAGGTGTAATATGTGAAGCACATGAGCATTCACTACTAAACCTAGACGTGTAAGGAAGCTTGCATTAATATTGTATGCAGTTATCGCAAATTGAACGCCTGAGTTTTCTTGTCCTTGTAACGCATGATAAAAAGATGTGTTTCCACAATAATTAACATTGAAAGATATTATGGACCCATATTTGCATATTAACAAAACTCACATGACCTAGGATCACATGTATTTGAAGAATAAATGGAAAGGTACACTTACCTACTAAATGGCCATACAGACTGTCATAGTGCTCCAGAATCCCAGTGACAAGAGCTGTATTTTCCTGGTCATTGAAGCGAGGATTACTTGGATGCTCCACACGTTTCTTCCGAGCACGTTTAGGCTCAGAGCTTGCCTGCTGCTGACTGGACTCTCCTTGTTCCAATGGAAGAGACTCCAAAAGACGTCCAGCAGCAAGCACCCCACCACCAGACACACCAGCAGCACCAGCAACAGAGCCACCAGCAGCACTCACACTCCCAGCAACAGCACTCCCACCAACAGCAGTCGCACTCCCACCAACAGAACTCCCACTCCCACCAACAGCACTCGCACTCCCAGCAACAGCACTCACACTCCCACCAACAGCACTCGCACTCCCAGCAACAGCACTCGCACTCCTAGCAACATCACTCCCCTGAACAGTACATTCACTCCGACACGTACTCGCACGAGTAGCACTACCACTCACACCAGCATCACTCTTCCCAAGCTTTGCGGGCATACTTACAGCACTCACAAAAAACAGAAAACAAATGTACAGCCAATCACACGAAACACTTCCACATAGAAAACAAGACAAAGATGTAAACAAAACAACAAAGGACAAAGCTCTCACAATACACAACAAGTCTCTCAGTCAATATGCAAATATTAAATCGCCCAGCTGTGTGCATCTCTCTCTCTCTCACTCCCAACAACACAGAGAATGATTAACAGTACACGTTGCCTTTAAATATGGCGCGCTATCCAATATATGCTTGCTTCGCCTGATTCTGCAAGATTTTTGATTGGCGAACATAACAGCACCCCACAACGCACGCCGATACACCTGTGTGTGATCGGCAAATCATCGTGAGAGTGGGCGGAATGGTTTTCGGCTTGATTCTGAAGGGATTCGGCACTTACTGCATACGGAGAGGGAAAATCACCAATAACATGGCTAATCGGTAAGCTTGCCGATTTCACATTTTCGTCGCTTACTGCATGAGGCCCATAGACACAAACTTCTCTCCTACACAGCGACTCAGCTTCTCATATATTAACCTGCTTTTAAAACAATTTTTTTTTTTTTTTTAATGCTCCGGAGCTTTTGAGTTTTGAGTTAACTTTTCGTATCTTTTGCACATTCCTTTGGAGAAAAAGGGGGTTTTTGGCGCGGTCTGTGCTGCTGTTATTCTGATTCTCTTTCCAGTTGCCATTAGAACAGAAGGAAAAATAATATTTTCTGGTTTAAAAAGACCCATTCGTGTGGCCAGTCTGAACAAACCTTTTAAATTCCATTCTTTTTCTTCTACTCTCTCTCTTAGGGCTGCTCTGCAATTACTGGCAACATGTCCTACCTTTTTACACTTATAACATAATTCTTTTGACCCATATTAACGTAAGGTATGTTTCCCTGTGGGATTCAAAAACACACGAGACGGCGCTCCCTGAGCTTATCAATCCCACAGAAAAACATCTGCGCAATTAGTTGATAATAGTACAAACATTGCCATTCACTGGCCAACATAATATATTTATATTGTCTCTTTTCGTTCTCTGAATTCATTCTTTATTATTTTCGTCTGCAGACACACAATCCTTTGAGAATTTTTGGTTTCCCATTATTCCCCTGTTACAGAAATCAAATTTAATTGACCTGTACAATACTTCTTCGGTTACAGAAATCAAATTTAATTGACCTGTACAATACTTCGGCTACAGCAATCAACTGTTAATTGACTTGTACAATTTAGCGTTACAATAATCAACTCAAGCTGATTACGTACAACTCTTTTGGCATGTTATTGTTCTGAAATGTGTAAATATGCAGATAAGGACCTGTCACAAGACTGTTCCCCAATCACATTTTCTCACAATAACTATACCAAAGAAAAACTTGAATCACTTCAGCGGGTCCAACCCAGTCCTGATAAACCTTATACTTTTATAACATGGATACAGATAAGACTTTCTAACCAGATCTCCATGAATAACTCACTTGGTATGTAAATGACAAAACAGAGCAAATGTACAATCAGGGACCCGTCCTGCTCAGACAACAAAAATATTTATCACAACCCAGGACGGTCTGAAAACAATCCCTTTAAGCACACAAACACTCACCTTCATCACCAAAACACCAAAACCTTTAACGGGACTCTTACCTTAGCCCCTAACAACTCTTAACAACTCTTACACTTTAAAATGAATACAGGAACAGAGAATAATAAATTCACGTGAAACTGCTAGGGATTCATACTCGTCACATCAGATAAGACACCGTTCAAAAATCAGCTCCACGCACCACTCAAAACAATTTAATCAGGCTGTTTGTCTAAAAAATGCAGGTAGCCTTACCTTGATTCATATGAGCGCTCAGGTTTCAGTGATGGAGGAGTGATTCATCTGGGTGCTCGATTCCGATGATATTGAGTCCCTATTCGGGCGCCATCTGAGAAAAAGCGTAAATAAAAAACACAGTCTGAGGTTATTTTGAAACAGAATAACACGTGAATTTATTCAAGTCAAGTGCACAACGAAGACAGCTTCAAAACAAAAGCTCTCTAAACAATAAACATGGTATGCCATATATTTATACCCTAAATCCTAAAGCTTGCACGTCACTAAACATTACCTCATTTTGGAATACATAACAATACTAAAGCTGATGTCATTTTGTAATACATAATAATATTGTATAACTTCCTGTCAGCTAGAAACCATTCTGGGGTTAAATGGGATGTAGAAAACAATGTGTGATGCTCTCAAGACAAATGTGTAGTTTGTGAAAATGAGCAATAAATTGGAAAACAACCTGTTCATATGTAGATGTCCTATTGGATCAGGTAATGAGCTATCCCACAAGGCAATGAGGTAAGGATAGTTACCAATTGATGATCCCTGGATATTTATTGAGGCAAAGCTGGAATGGACTCACTTGGGAAAGCAGATTCCACGATGAGCAGAAAGTCCTTGTAGATAACCAGCACCTCCAGGTTGAATGTGCCTCCGTTGTGGAAATCTTCACAAAAAGGGAGAGGGAAAAGAACGGAGCACTATCTCCAGTGCTGTAAAAAACAGCCAATAAACCACAGGGTATGCGTTCCCAAAATAAAGCTATTTAATGGGTCAAAAAATCAGTAACAAAGCACACCAACGCGTTTCAGACCTTAATGGTCCTTTATCAAGGTGAAGGCTCTCTAAACAATAAACATGGTATGCCTTATATTTATACCCTAAATCCTAAAGCTCCACCCCTTTATGGGGGGGCTTGCACGTCACTAAACATTACCTCATTTTGTAATACATAACAATACTAAAGCTGATGTCATTTTGTAATACATAATAATATTGTATAACTGCCAGTCAGCTAGAAAACCATTCTGGGGTTAAATGGGATTTGCCTGTCCTACCACCTGGCATTTGTGTGAGAACTAGTTTCACTGCGAGAATCTAAGTTTATCTCATGGGTTCTCATAACCTTTAGCAAAGGAATGGAAGCAGGCACACGGTCTTACTAAAGGTGCAGTTTATTGTGCCACCAAAGGTCCAACGTTTCGGCAAATAGATTGCCTTTATCAAGGAGAGGGCTACAGAACATGTTAAACATACCACAATATATACACAAATGGGTACTCACCCCCCCACGATCACTGCTGCCTTGCTCCTGGATGTCAACGCCCCATCGTGACGTCAGGGCGCCAGCGCGACGCAGCGTGATGACATCATGCACCACCAGGGGAGGAGGAGACAGCCTCCCCAATGCCTGTAACAGGCTAAGATGGCTGTCCTGCAGGAAGCTTTAAACTCAGGCAGCCGCCCCCTCACTGGCAGCAGAGGCTCCCCTGGTGACGTCATCACGCCCTCACGGGGGAGGAGGGGGGCGGGCCTCAGGCATCAGACCTGCCCTGGAGTGGAAGAAAGACAGCCTGATGCCCAAGGAGGACTGAATGATCGTGATGGGGTGAGAGCCCTTACATAAACAATCAAGTGTAATGTGACTACAGTTTTATTAAATAAAATAATCAAATAAAGTGTACAAACTAATAGTATAACCACAGTGTCATCTAATGCAGTGTATAAAAAATGGTGGAGGCTGTATTTATGCTAGCAGCATTACATATAGGATTAGAACCTGAAAGGATACATGATACATATAGATAAATGCATATACAGCAATCCTTAGAGGAGCATAATGTACATAATAGGTCGCAGGGGTCCACGGCGAGACGCACAGAGCCTTAGAGTCCTTCTGCTACCTCCTGTTGAGAAAGCATTTGAAATTTGTTGTTCATTCAGACCCCTGCCATTACTTGTCTGCAATGTGTGGATCCAATAAGCCTCACGCCTCAGTAAAAGGGTTTCTCTATCAGGGTATCCTTGTCTTGGTGCTATGTGTTCAATCCCCATCACTCTGAGGGATGACACATTGTGTCTGTGTTCAACACAGTGCTGTACCAGTACAGTAGGGTCCGTACCCTTACGTATCACACTTTTGTGTTCAATGTATCTCACTTTAAGCATGCGTGTAGTCTTGCCTACATAGACAAGACCACACGGGCACCTGATAATATACACCACAAATGTAGATCTACATGTAATACGATTATGAATAGTGATTTTTTTACCACTATGTGGATGACAAAATACGTCCCCGGTAGTAAGACTGTTACACACTGAACAATTCATACACCGGAAGTTACCCTGTTTACCGCCTTCTAGGAAGTGGGGCGTATGGTAGTGGTCCTTGTTGTCAGCATGTATCAAGTTGTCTGACAAGTTTCTCCCTCTCCTATAAGCGATCAAGGGGGGTGTCTGACAACTAGCTGCTAACACCTCATCATTCTGCAGCAGGTGCCAATGTTTCCGGATAGTAAATCTGACAAAATTACTGGCCCTATTGTATGTGGTGGAAAATACAATGCGTTTCTCATCCATAGTAGCCCTATTAGGAATTACCTCTCTGTTAAGGGCTGCATCAAGCACTGCCGGGGAATATCCCCTTTTAGTGAACCTTTCACGAAGGTCATCCATGGCCGGTGCTAGTTTGTCCTGTCGACTAGTGATCCTCGAAACCCTCACTTTTTGTGAGAAAGGTAGGGCATTGATGAGGGATGGGGGATGGTGACTGTCAGCACGTAACAGGGCATTTCTGTCAGTATCTTTCCTGTAAAGGTCTGTGTGGAACTCACCATTTTCTTGGGAAATCAGGACGTCTAGAAAGGATAATTGCTTAGAGCTCCAGACATTAGTAAGCTGTACAGGAGAAGGGAGATTGTGTAAATAATCAAAAAATGACAATAACTGGTCCTCAGTACCTGTCCACACAAAGAACAGATCGTCAATATATCTATAATACCCAATTATGTATTTATAGTATATTGATGCATATATGTACTTCTCCTCAAAATCTACCATAAAAAGGTTGGCATATGCGGGCGCCATGTTGCTGCCCATCGCAGTTCCCTTAATTTGCAAAAAATGCTCCTTTTCAAATTTAAAATAGTTTTTATGAAGAATGAAGTGTAATAGGAGCAAAATATATTCAGTGGGGACTGTCGCTTGGTAATGGGCAGATAAAGCAGTTTTTACTATATTTAAGCCATCCTCATGAGGTATAATAGTATACAAGCTGGAAACGTCCATACTGACCATTATATGGTCAGTACCATTGCGTGGAATATCTTTGAGTTTGGTTAAAAAGTCAAAGGTATCCTTTACGTATGACCGTGCTTTTTGTGCTATGGGGTTGAGGAATGTGTCAACATATATGGCTAATGGCTGATTAAGTGAATGTATAGCTGCTATTATTGGTCGCCCTGGAGGTAATTGGAGATTTTTATGTATTTTCGGGAGGGTGTAAAACAGTGGGCATTTGGGATGTTCTATTGTAAGAAATTCTGCTTCAGTCTCAGATATCCAGCGGTTATTAAGGCCAAGCTGGATAATCTCCTTTATCTCCCTCGCATACGTCGGAGTGGGATCTCTATCCAATTTGATGTAACAATCAATTGAGCTCAGTTGTCTTTTAATTTCTGTTTTATATGCTATGTAGTCTTGTATGACAAGGGCGCCACCTTTATCTGCCCTTTTAATGATAATATCACTATTACTGGACAGTTTTTTAAGGGCGTTCTTTTCCCTAAGTGTCATATTGTGCGTGATTTTATGCCTATTGGTAGCATATTTAGCAATGTCTGCCTTAACTAATCGCATATAGGTGCTCACTGATTGGTTTTTGAAAGGAGGTATGAATGTGGATTTTAATTTACATACTTTGGTACCTTTCTGATCGGCTGAATTAACTGTCCCTGACGGTTCGAATGGCAGTGCCAAATTATCTGTCCCTGGTGGCTCTGTAGGCGGCATCGTTTCTGTTGTCCTGTGGGAAAAAAAGGATTTCAGGTTAAGTAAACGTTCAAACTTAAATAAGTCAACTTCTAGCCCAAAATCATCAAAGTTCAAGGTGGGTACATAGGAGGGGCCACGTGCCAGTACAGACATCTCATCTATACTTAGTATATGCTGGGAGTGATTAATGACCAGGGTATCCATACTCATTGGCGCGTTTGTGATCGGAGGTAAGGAGATTTTCCTTTTCTTCCCCCGTCTGGTTTTCTTGCCCCCTTTTCCGCAGTCTGTCCTAAAAAAGGAGTCCGCGGTGCTTCCCTCTGTCGTCCAGTGGAGGAGTGGGCTTCGGAATCACTGGTGTTGGCGTCTGTGTTTGTCGGGGGGGTCTGTCCCTTCCTGGGTTTTCGTTGCTTGCGATCCTGCTTTAGCCACGGGTAGACCCTTAAGTCCTTATAATCCTGCACCACTTTCTTGAATTTCAATTTTTTGAAATGGATCAGGTCACTCTTTATTTTCTCCAATTTGGTCTTTAAAGTGTCCAGAGATTGTATAATGTCAGTACTGGAACTCGCCTGCTCAATCAGGATTTCCACCTTCAGTATATCCCTTCTGGTGTTATTAAGTTGTTCCCCCACCTCCTCAATCACCAAGATGATAAGGTCTAATGAGGCCTTATTAAGTACCTGGCACCACCTTTCACAGAAGTCGTGTTTTCTGCCCCTATAGTTGGCCTGTTTTTTATCCGAAATCCTCTGGGAATCAGCTTCTGCTTGTAATACTCAGACAGTGTGCTGCCGTGTGCAAAAAGCTCAATCTCTCTCCTTTTAAGGCGTTCCAATTCCTGCAGATGGTCCTGCGGCCGGTCTGGCCCAAATGCTTCCTCTGGAGTGGATTTAAAAAGTATTCTGTTAATTTCTTGTTCAGTAAGCACCAGTGTATCAGCCCTTTGCATCAGGCCTAGGGAGAGATTACATAGACTCTCCATTGATACAGAGGCGAGAATGTAAGGGTAATCAGGCTGCTACCTGTAAGCAGTGTTGAATCAAAAGCTGCAGCAGACAACAGTTCTCACCACATATTAAAACAGTCCTCACACTTGAAAGTAAATTCAAAAGCCAAAGCCAAGAGGCTAATACAGTGGGGATATCACAGGGAACAATGAAATGCTGAGTGGCTGCTGTTGCTTGGGAAAAACCCAGGGTGCAGCAGCAGCTGTAAACAGGCTGTCAAAAGACTTGCTGTGGGTGCTATGCACTGAATCTGGAAGGTATACAGTCATATGTAGAAGCACATGCACACCGCTGGTAGGTGCTGGAGGGGGGTACTTATCTGCCGGTGCGCTGTATCCAGGGAGGTCCAGACATCCCAGAGGTACTTGAGCAAAATAATGGAAGCAGGCACACGGTCTTACTAAAGGTGCAGTTTATTGTGCCACCAAAGGTCCAACGTTTCGGCAAATAGATTGCCTTTATCAAGGAGAGGGCTACAGAACATGTTAAACATACCACAATATATACACAAATGGGTACTCACCCCCCCACGATCACTGCTGCCTTGCTCCTGGATGTCAACGCCCCCATCGTGACGTCAGGGCGCCAGCGCGACGCAACGTGATGACATCATGCACCACCAGGGGAGGAGGAGACAGCCTCCCCAATGCCTGTAACAGGCTAAGATGGCTGTCCTGCAGGAAGCTGGAAACTCAGGGAGCCGCCCCCTCACTGGCAGCAGAGGCTCCCCTGGTGACGTCATCACGCCCTCACGGGGGAGGAGGGGGGGCGGGCCTCAGGCATCAGACCTGCCCTGGAGTGGAAGAAAGACAGCCTGATGCCCAAGGAGGACTGAATGATCGTGATGGGGTGAGAGCCCTTACATAAACAATCAAGTGTAATGTGACTACAGTTTTATTAAATAAAATAATCAAATAAAGTGTACAAACTAATAGTATAACCACAGTGTCATCTAATGCAGTGTATAAAAAATGGTGGAGGCTGTATTTATGCTAGCAGCATTACATATAGTGAGCACCTATATGCGATTAGTTAAGGCAGACATTGCTAAATATGCTACCAATAGGCATAAAATCACGCACAATATGACACTTAGGGAAAAGAACGCCCTTAAAAAACTGTCCAGTAATAGTGATATTATCATTAAAAGGGCAGATAAAGGTGGCGCCCTTGTCATACAAGACTACATAGCATATAAAACAGAAATTAAAAGACAACTGAGCTCAATTGATTGTTACATCAAATTGGATAGAGATCCCACTCCGACGTATGCGAGGGAGATAAAGGAGATTATCCAGCTTGGCCTTAATAACCGCTGGATATCTGAGACTGAAGCAGAATTTCTTACAATAGAACATCCCAAATGCCCACTGTTTTACACCCTCCCGAAAATACATAAAAATCTCCAATTACCTCCAGGGCGACCAATAATAGCAGCTATACATTCACTTAATCAGCCATTAGCCATATATGTTGACACATTCCTCAACCCCATAGCACAAAAAGCACGGTCATACGTAAAGGATACCTTTGACTTTTTAACCAAACTCAAAGATATTCCACGCAATGGTACTGACCATATAATGGTCAGCATGGACGTTTCCAGCTTGTATACTATTATACCTCATGAGGATGGCTTAAATATAGTAAAAACTGCTTTATCTGCCCATTACCAGGCGACAGTCCCCACTGAATATATTTTGCTCCTATTACACTTCATTCTTCATAAAAACTATTTTAAATTTGAAAAGGAGCATTTTTTGCAAATTAAGGGAACTGCGATGGGCAGCAACATGGCGCCCGCATATGCCAACCTTTTTATGGTAGATTTTGAGGAGAAGTACATATATGCATCAATATACTATAAATACATTATTGGGTATTATAGATATATTGACGATCTGTTCTTTGTGTGGACAGGTACTGAGGACCAGTTATTGTCATTTTTTGATTATTTACACAATCTCCCTTCTCCTGTACAGCTTACTAATGTCTGGAGCTCTAAGCAATTATCCTTTCTAGACGTCCTGATTTCCCAAGAAAATGGTGAGTTCCATACAGACCTTTACAGGAAAGATACTGACAGAAATGCCCTGTTACGTGCTGACAGTCACCATCCCCCATCCCTCATCAATGCCCTACCTTTCTCACAAAAAGTGAGGGTTTCGAGGATCACTAGTCGACAGGACAAACTAGCACCGGCCATGGATGACCTTTGTGAAAGGTTCACTAAAAGGGGATATACCCCGGCAGTGCTTGATGCAGCCCTTAACAGAGAGGTGATTCCTAATAGGGCGACTAAGGATGAGAAACGCATTGTATTTTCCACCACATACAATAGGGCCAGTAATTTTGTCAGATTTACTATCCAGAAACATTGGCACCTGCTGCAGAATGATGAGGTGTTAGAAGCTAGTTGTCAGACACCCCCCTTGATCGCTTATAGGAGAGGGAGAAACTTGTCAGACAACTTGATACATGCTGACAACAAGGACCACTACCATACGCCCCACTTCCTAGAAGGCGGTAAACAGGGTAACTTCCGGTGTATGAATTGTTCAGTGTGTAACAGTCTTACTACCGGGGACGTATTTTGTCATCCACATAGTGGTAAAAAAATCACTATTCATAATCGTATTACATGTAGATCTACATTTGTGGTGTATATTATCAGGTGCCCGTGTGGTCTTGTCTATGTAGGCAAGACTACACGCATGCTTAAATGCTTAAAGTGAGATACATTGAACACAAAAGTGTGATACGTAAGGGTACGGACCCTACTGTACTGGTACAGCACTGTGTTGAACACAGACACAATGTGTCATCCCTCAGAGTGATGGGGATTGAACACATAGCACCAAGACAAGGATACCCTGATAGAGAAACCCTTTTACTGAGGCGTGAGGCTTATTGGATCCACACATTGCAGACAAGTAATGGCAGGGGTCTGAATGAACAACAAAATTTCAAATGCTTCCTCAACAGGAGGTAGCAGAAGGACTCTAAGGCTCTGTGCATCTCGCCGTGGACCCCTGCGACCCATTATGTACATTATGCTCCTCTAAGGATTGCTGTATATGCATTTATCTATATGTATCATGTATCCTTTCAGGTTCTAATCCTATATGTAATGCTGCTAGCATAAATACAGCCTCCACCATTTTTTATACACTGCATTAGATGACACTGTGGTTATACTATTAGTTTGTACACTTTATTTGATTATTTTATTTAATAAAACTGTAGTCACATTACACTTGATTGTTTATGTAAGGGCTCTCACCCCATCACGATCATTCAGTCCTCCTTGGGCATCAGGCTGTCTTTCTTCCACTCCAGGGCAGGTCTGATGCCTGAGGCCCGCCCCCCCTCCTCCCCCGTGAGGGCGTGATGACGTCACCAGGGGAGCCTCTGCTGCCAGTGAGGGGGCGGCTCCCTGAGTTTCCAGCTTCCTGCAGGACAGCCATCTTAGCCTGTTACAGGCATTGGGGAGGCTGTCTCCTCCTCCCCTGGTGGTGCATGACGTCATCACGCTGCGTCGCGCTGGCGCCCTGACGTCACGATGGGGGTGTTGACATCCAGGAGCAAGGCAGCAGTGATCGTGGGGGGGTGAGTACCCATTTGTGTATATATTGTGGTATGTTTAACATGTTCTGTAGCCCTCTCCTTGATAAAGTCAATCTATTTGCCGAAACGTTGGACCTTTGGTGGCACAATAAACTGCACCTTTAGTAAGACCGTGTGCCTGCTTCCATTCCTTTGCTCAAGTACCTCTGGGATGTCTGGACCTCCCTGGATACGGCGCACCGGCAGATAAGTACCCCCCTCCAGCACCTACCAGCGGTGTGCATGTGCTTCTACATATGACTGTTCTCATAACCTTTAGCCTGTTTACACTTTCAATTTGAAGCTGATTGGATGAGGAAGGGTCAATAAATTCAGCTAAGAGCGATAACATTCTATTTTCTGCTTCACACATTTGTTTATACAGAAATGTAACACAGAAATTAAAACTCACAGAGACAAGACAAGATGGCGGATTGAAATATTCACACAAAATGGCTTCATCCTAAATGCTGTTATGTTGTTATGCCAGACCCCCTAATATCTCATCTTTGTCAATTACAATATTACTACACTACATGTTGAAAAAACAGACCTATACAAATTAGTTTGCTTTTAATGCTTCTATAAATGTAAGATTAAAACAAACAACAAAAGTCCCTTTTATGGTGCTGTCACGCCGAAAACCTAAATGAAATAATGGCAGTGATACACTGAAGGTTACATGAAATAATAATTGAAATACTTTATTTAGCTTTTTCCATTCACAGCAGGTACTATTAGGAAGGAAATTTATGTTTATGAATGTTTTTTCCAGTCCTATGAAATTGCCTTTATATATGCTGAAACCTCAGGCCTCAACTCATATTGTTTTCAAAACATTTTCAATAAGAATTAAAAAAACAATAAGAAACAAATCATGGGTTTGTCACCCTCAAAAGCAGAGACAATGTGCAGGATAAAGAAAAAAGGTAAAATTATGCTGTTTATTAAAAAAAATTTAAAGGTGAAGGACATTTTTATAAGTTGTAGTGAAAATTACATTTTAGAATGAAGTGTCTCATGCAACAGACAATTAAAGGTGACTCACACAGGCATATAGATGTAGCTCCTGTTATTCTTAATGAGAATGAGTACAAATTCCCCATATTGCACAATTTTGCATGCAAATTGTGTGATTTGTTAACTGCAGCTCCATTTGCTTGTATTGTGCAATTTTGGCTAAAAAGTGTTGAAACTTGAGTAGCGGGGTACATCCTAGCTTCTATTCTACCCAATGGGCTGGCAGTAAACCCTGTTATTTACAGGCTTGCCAGTAGTTGATATGGGGTTTTCCTCGTCACCTTTGGTACTGCACTTGAGTGACAGCAGGGGGTGGTACATCCTGTTGTAGCTGGCACAATGGGGTGCCCATCTTCTGGCTGTACTTAAGGGTAGGACCGCCCTAAATTTAGAGGTTGTTCCTTCCCTCTGAGGAAGGCAGGTCACACGACTGGGAGCCTGAGATTGGGGCCTACCCATGTGCTCTTCCCTGCGGGGAGGTGTGAGTGTAGACTAATTCCTCTGCCTCTGCTAGGGAGGTGGGGAAGAGCTAGGATGGCTGTGGGTGTCCTTGGCCTGTAGTGACGGTCCATGTTCCATCTTCAGTGATAGCTGATCCGGGAGACTGTATCTGGCAGAAGACTGCTGAGTACTGCTGTGACACACTTTATTCCAGCAAATACCCAGTATGTACCTGGCAGATACCTGGAATGCGCCGCTCCTCACCTCAGACAAGCCGCGTTGCGTTTGCCTTCCCAGCCATGGTTCATGCCTGGCTGACGGGCGGCTGATCTGTTAAATGATAATGATTTAATAGGCTGCAATGCTTCGCGTGTCTACCAGATGGCATAAATTCATGAATTGTAATGCAGTATATATATATACTGTGCAGTATTGCAGCCAGCGGGAATAAAATGCTTCAATCCCTGCCTGGAAAATAACGCAATGCACTCGGGCAGAAAACAGTCACAAACCTCAATACACCCGAGTATACCCGAATTTGTGGGACTAGCCGAGCTCGAATAAAGTGTGTCGCCAGTGTACCTGTTGTGTTACTGCAGACAGTAATAAACAGTTCCTGTTTGCAATATACCTCCTGCCTGGTGTGTGATCAAACTGGGGGAAGAGGTAATCAGTTCCACCATGGGAGAACATCTCCATTTCCCTGGAGCCTACGGCAGATGGAGGCGCTGCACTGCTAAGTATTATGTGGGGTATGAACCCCAAAAGCCCGTTCATTTGTCCCCAAGTCATCGCGGACGATTCAGTGCTCCTGTTGCCAGCAGGTATATGCACCATACAGAAGATATGGAGACAAAAAAACAGCGCGCAACGCAAATAGTGAAATATGAAAGTAACAAGTGTATATTAAAATAGGGGATAAATATTCTGCGTACATCAAGGTATTAGGACATAAACATTGAGTGTGTTAAACACACAAGTTACCACTCGGCGGCCGCTCATACAGGAGTCAGGAGTATGTTTCCCTTGGCAGGCGTCTGGGACAGCAGCTGCAATGCTTTTCCTTCACAGGAACACCTCTGCATTCGGTCACCATCTCTGTGGGAAACTCCCCTCTGGTCAGCTGGGCTCCAGACGGATCGAGCAATCTGCAGTCTGCAGACGCACTTGGAGGGTCCCCGGATTGATCAGTGAGGACCTGGGTGGTTCACAGAGCTCTCCGTTTAGTACAGCCACAAGCAGGGGTGAACTGGCTGACTGGGAATGAAACTCCAATATGTCGCGCTGTTGCTCCGTTGCGGGACGCTGCGGAGTGACGTCACAGTGGCGAGTTCAAAAGTACACAGCAAAAGCGGAAAAAAGTCTCTAAAGTGCCCAAATTGCACACATAGGATAGAGTAGCAATAAAACACTTGGATCAATTTTATCCTACATGTTTCGTAGTCACAACTACTTCATCAGGGTATTAGAGACTTTTTTCCGCTTTTGCTGTGTACTTTTGAAAGGAAGGAAAAGCATCGCAGCTGCTGTCCCAGACGCCTGCCAAGGGATACATACTCCTGACTCCTGTATGAGTGGTCACCGAGTGGTAACTTGTGTGTTTAACACACTCAATGTTTATGTCCTAATACCTTGATGTACGCAGAATATTTATCACCTATTTAAATATACACTTGTTACTTTCATACTTCACTATTTGCGTTGTGCGCTGTTTTTTTGTCTCCATATCTTTAGTGTTTGGGGGGTGCCGAGCCACCCCCTGTTTAATAGCAGCAGATGCTTTCTACATCACATTACACGGTTATGTAAAAAAATATATCTATTTTTTTTTCTCACTGTTGTTTTTTTGTGGTTTTATCAGTTGAGTAAAAATTAGAAGGGTATATGTTAATACACATTGTATCACTGATAATATTAGAGGTTTATTAGTTGCGCACGATATATTTTGTTTATCATATGCACCATACACCCTGTAATGGCCCCTATCTGTGATTGGGGGGGAAACACTGTTAAACTTGCATTAGTGAAATTACACAATAATGCGAAAAAGTATAGAATACCTGTGTTACATCTGTACAGTCACTCTAACAGAGAACTGTATTCCTCTACAAAAACATTTATTGTGTTTGACCTTCTAAATATGCAGTATAATTTTCCAAAGACTAGTAATTAACATCAAAACATGAATTTCACAACAGTGTTATCCATATTAAGTGGAACAGTAGTTTTATGACAAAACCACACATTAACCAATTTCAGTTCATGATTATACACTGTCCAAAACTACAGTATGCATTCCTTATGCACTCATTCATGCAAGCCTTTTAAATAAACTGTGAATAAAAAGTAAAATAAAATAAACTTGTCATGTGCAGCATTTTATGATACTGACTTGTATACATTATATTAATTTAGAACTAATGATCTTTACAGGGATTGTCTAATATGGGTTTTGAACTTAAACTTGCTATTATACTGTACTGTATATATATATTTCAACAAAAGTCTTTCAGTTATTATCCAAGACAATATTGTCATGATGTTCCATTTTTATATATAGTAGATTAGTCTGGCAGAAAATGTGTGTCCATGGAGTTTAACCTTTATTAAATTCTAATTGGGTGAGATATGCATCCTATATTTATAGTTATATTGATCCAGAAGACAGGCAAACAAAAATAACCTAGTGAAACATTTACCAATTTCTCTCCAGGGGGATAAAATCCTTCCTGACAGCAGTAATGGCAATAAGATTTCTCTTTTGATCAATACTCTATGGGTTTTTTTTTTAACTGTTTTTCCCCCAGATTTTTAAGGGGGACAGAAAAGGAAAAGGGAGCACGGGAACATTATATTATCATCACAATGTGTTGCTTGGTAATGAGGGGACCACCAACAAGGTATTACATTAACATATTAAGTTTATACAAGTTAGCCCAGATAGTCTCACTCAATCTACCTTAGTTACACCCATATATGTTTATAACATTAATGAGGTGAGGAGGAAACTAAAATGAGGAAGGGATGAGAAACAAGGACAGACTAGACAAACAAAGACAAAAAAGGATGGACAGCGAAAAATAAAGTAAAAAGTGGAAAAAACAAAAACTAGATTGCCTGCTCCGTGTCCCAACTCTGACATCTCTGGACCCACAAATATCATAGTGGTAATGTTTGGTCCTGCTCACATACAGGAGTGTCAGTCTTGTGCCACTCGGGCCTATTGTTTCTAATGCCAACCAGGGAGTCCACACTTTTTTATAGTGGTTGCAGCATTCCTGAAGAAACACAGTAATTTTCTCTATATGTACCAGATTCTATTTGTCACCATGGTAAGGGACGGGGCGGGAGCCTTCTCCAGTGTGCCACCACACAGCATTGCGCCGCTGTTAGAATGTGGTTTATAAGGCCTGGGACATAGTACATACTTTGGTGATGCTGCTCGCTCTTGCTTGCTGCCGCTCGCTCTACAAGGAGCTTTTTGCTGTCCTGGCAGAGGAGACAGG